>NC_051227.1:4553360-4670860 GCF_015220715.1 Pygocentrus nattereri | reverse complement strand
CAACCCTCCACACCTCTACAAAACTACAACCTTCCACACCTCTACAAAACTACAACCCTCCACACCTCTACAAAACTAGAACCCTCCACACCTCTACAAAACTACAACCCTCCACACCTCTACAAAACTACAACCCTCCACACCTCTATAAAACAACAAATCTACACACCTCTACAAAACTACAACCCTCCACACCTCTATAAAACAACAAATCTACACACCTGTAGAAAACTACAACCCTCCACACCTCTACAAAACTACAAACCTCCACACCTCTACAAAACTACAACCCTCCACACCTCTAGAAAACTACAACCCTCCACACCTCTAGAAAACTACAACCCTCCACACCTCTATAAAACAACAAACCTACACTCCTCTACAAAACTACAACCCTCCACACCTCTACAAAACTACAACCATCCACACCTCTAGAAAACTACAACCCTCCACACCTCTATAAAACAACAAATCTACACACCTCTACAAAACTACAACCCTCCACACCTTTATAAAACAACAAATCTACACACCTCTACAAAACTACAACCCTCCACACCTCTACAAAACTAAAACTCTACACACCTCTACAAAACTAAAAACCTCCACACCTCTAGAAAACTACAACCCTCCACACCTCTATAAAACAACAAATCTACACTCCTCTACAAAACTACAACCCTCCACACCTCTACAAAACTACAACCCTCCACACCTCTAGAAAACTACAACCCTCCACACCTCTATAAAACAACAAATCTACACACCTCTACAAAACTACAACCCTCCACACCTTTATAAAACAACAAATCTACACACCTCTACAAAACTACAACCCTCCACACCTCTACAAAACTATAACTCTACACACCTCTACAAAACTACAAACCTCCACACCTCTATAAAACAACAAATCTACACACCTCTGCAAAACTACAACCCTCCACACCTCTATAAAACTATAACTCTACACACCTCTACAAAACTACAAACCTCCACACCTATACAAAACTACAACCCTCCACACCTCTAGAAAACTACAACCCTCCACACCTCTATAAAACAACAAATCTACACACCTCTACAAAACTACAACCCTCCACACCTTTATAAAACAACAAATCTACACACCTCTACAAAACTACAACCCTCCACACTTCTACAAAACTACAACCCTCCACACCTCTACAAAACTACAAACCTCCACACCCTTACAAAACTACAACCCTCCACACCTCTATAAAACTATAACTCTACACACCTCTACAAAACTACAAACCTCCACACCTCTACAAAACTACAAACCTCCACACCTCTACAAAACTACAACCCTCCACACCTCTACAAAACTACAACCCTCCACACCTCTATAAAACAACAAATCTACACACCTCTACAAAACTACAACCCTCCACACCTTTATAAAACAACAAATCTACACACCTCTACAAAACTACAACCCTCCACACCTCTACAAAACTACAAACCTCCACACCTCTATAAAACAACAAACCTACACTCCTCTACAAAACTACAACCCTCCACACCTCTACAAAACTACAACCATCCACACCTCTAGAAAACTACAACCCTCCACACCTCTATAAAACAACAAATCTACACACCTCTACAAAACTACAACCCTCCACACCTTTATAAAACAACAAATCTACACACCTCTACAAAACTACAACCCTCCACACCTCTACAAAACTAAAACTCTACACACCTCTACAAAACTACAAACCTCCACACCTCTAGAAAACTACAACCCTCCACACCTCTATAAAACAACAAATCTACACTCCTCTACAAAACTACAACCCTCCACACCTCTACAAAACTACAACCCTCCACACCTCTAGAAAACTACAACCCTCCACACCTCTAGAAAACTACAACCCTCCACACCTCTATAAAACAACAAACCTACACTCCTCTACAAAACTACAACCCTCCACACCTCTACAAAACTACAACCATCCACACCTCTAGAAAACTACAACCCTCCACACCTCTATAAAACAACAAATCTACACACCTCTACAAAACTACAACCCTCCACACCTTTATAAAACAACAAATCTACACACCTCTACAAAACTACAACCCTCCACACCTCTACAAAACTAAAACTCTACACACCTCTACAAAACTACAAACCTCCACACCTCTACAAAACTACAACCCTCCACACCTCTATAAAACAACAAATCTACACTCCTCTACAAAACTACAACCCTCCACACCTCTACAAAACTACAACCCTCCACACCTCTAGAAAACTACAACCCTCCACACCTCTATAAAACAACAAATCTACACACCTCTACAAAACTACAACCCTCCACACCTTTATAAAACAACAAATCTACACACCTCTACAAAACTACAACCCTCCACACCTCTACAAAACTATAACTCTACACACCTCTACAAAACTACAAACCTCCACACCCTTACAAAACTACAACCCTCCACACCTCTATAAAACTATAACTCTACACACCTCTACAAAACTACAAACCTCCACACCTCTACAAAACTACAAACCTCCACACCTCTACAAAACTACAACCCTCCACACCTCTACAAAACTACAACCCTCCACACCTCTATAAAACAACAAATCTACACACCTCTATAAAACTACAACCCTCCACACCTTTATAAAACAACAAATCTACACACCTCTACAAAACTACAACCCTCCACACCTCTACAAAACTACAACCCTCCACACCTCTATAAAACAACAAACCTACACTCCTCTACAAAACTACAACCCTCCACACCTCTACAAAACTACAACCATCCACACCTCTAGAAAACTACAACCCTCCACACCTCTATAAAACAACAAATCTACACACCTCTACAAAACTACAACCCTCCACACCTTTATAAAACAACAAATCTACACACCTCTACAAAACTACAACCCTCCACACCTCTACAAAACTAAAACTCTACACACCTCTACAAAACTACAAACCTCCACACCTCTAGAAAACTACAACCCTCCACACCTCTATAAAACAACAAATCTACACTCCTCTACAAAACTACAACCCTCCACACCTCTACAAAACTACAACCCTCCACACCTCTAGAAAACTACAACCCTCCACACCTCTAGAAAACAACAAATCTACACACCTCTACAAAACTACAACCCTCCACACCTTTATAAAACAACAAATCTACACACCTCTACAAAACTACAACCCTCCACACCTCTACAAAACTATAACTCTACACACCTCTACAAAACTACAAACCTCCACACCTCTATAAAACAACAAATCTACACACCTCTGCAAAACTACAACCCTCCACACCTCTATAAAACTATAACTCTACACACCTCTACAAAACTACAAACCTCCACACCTCTACAAAACTACAACCCTCCACACCTCTAGAAAACTACAACCCTCCACACCTCTATAAAACAACAAATCTACACACCTCTACAAAACTACAACCCTCCACACCTTTATAAAACAACAAATCTACACACCTCTACAAAACTACAACCCTCCACACCTCTACAAAACTACAACCCTCCACACCTCTACAAAACTACAAACCTCCACACCTCTACAAAACTACAACCCTCCACACCTCTAGAAAACTACAACCCTCCACACCTCTATAAAACAACAAATCTACACACCTCTACAAAACTACAACCCTCCACACCTTTATAAAACAACAAATCTACACACCTCTACAAAACTACAACCCTCCACACCTCTACAAAACTACAACCCTCCACACCTCTACAAAACTACAAACCTCCACACCCTTACAAAACTACAACCCTCCACACCTCTATAAAACTATAACTCTACACACCTCTACAAAACTACAAACCTCCACACCTCTACAAAACTACAAACCTCCACACCTCTACAAAACTACAACCCTCCACACCTCTAGAAAACTACAACCCTCCACACCTCTATAAAACAACAAATCTACACACCTCTACAAAACTACAACCCTCCACACCTTTATAAAACAACAAATCTACACACCTCTACAAAACTACAACCCTCCACACCTCTACAAAACTACAAACCTCCACACCCTTACAAAAATACAACCCTCCACACATCTATAAAACTACAAGTCTACACACCTCTACAAAACTAAAACTCTACACACCTCTACAAAACTACAACCCTCCACACCTCTACAAAACTACAAACCTCCACACCTCTACAAAACTACAACCCTCCACACCTCTACAAAACTATAACTCTACACACCTCTACAAAATTACAACCCTCCACCCCTCCACAAAACTACAACCCTCCATGCCTCTACAAAACTTCAACTCTGCACACCTCTGCAAAACGTCCACGCTCCACACCTCTACAAAACTATAACTCTACACACCTCTACAACACTACAACCTTCCACACCTCTACTAAACTACAACCTTCCACACCTCTACACAACTTCAACCCTACACACCTCTGTAAAGTACAATCTTACTTACCTCTTCAGAATACAACTCTACACACCTTTAGATACCATTACATAATTCTACACATTACTACATAATAGCACTACACATCTTGACGGAACTGTGTACAACTCTATATCACTACACTTCTACACTTCTCTATACACTCTACAGCTCTACACAGCTACATTATACACTAATACACAACTACAACTTTATACAGTAATACTAACCTCTACACACAGTTACTTGGTTAACAATCACTTCGCACTGTTAGAGAAACGCATTACAGCCAAGAGGAAAACTAAAACGTCCAAAGAATTCTTTTGAATGTGTGCATGTGTGTGTGAGTGTGTGTGTGAGTGTGTGTGTGTGTGTGTGTGTGTGTGTGAGTGTGTGTATGTGTGTGTCTGTGCATGTGCAAGTGTGTGTGAATGTGTGTGTGTGTGAGTATGTGCGTGTGTGAGTGTGTGTGTGCATGTGCGAGTGTGTGTGAGTATGTGCATGTGTGAGTGTGTGTGTGTGAGTGTGTGTGTGCATGTGCGAGTGTGTGTGAGTGTGTGTGTGTACTGTGTTGAGAAAGAAAGCTTTCAGAAAGAGAAGTATTCGCCCTTCTGCTTTCCCAGTAGAGTCATTCCCTCTTACACAGTTACACACAATCAGACCAGAGTGCAGTGTGTGAGAGAGAGAGAGAGAGAGAGAGAGAGAGAGAGAGAAGGAAGAGAGAGGGATGAAGGGACGGAGGGATTTTGGGAATTTTTCCCAACAGTGATTAGCCAAAGGAAACGGGTCAGACAGACGAGGCCGAGGCAGGAGAACACATTAACCCCCCCCAAACCTGAGAGAGAGAGAGAGAGAGAGAGAGAGAGACAGAGAGAGAGTCTCTCCTGTAGTTTCCATTGCTTAAATCATAGTTCTCCCCTGCTGCACATTTAACTGCAGAGAGAGGGAGGGGTGGGAGAGAGAGAGTAAATAGAGAAACACTGAAAAAGAGTTTGAGACTGAATGAGATTGAAAGAGAGAGAGAGGGAGAATGAAACTGAGATGCTCTAAAAAAGCAAAAGAGTAAAGAGAGAGAGAAAAGAATGAGACAGGTTTAGAGATGCAGTAAGAAAGAGAAAAATAGAAAAAGATGAAAGAGGGAGAGGCGGGGTGGGGGGTGGGGTGGAAACAAAGGGGTGTGATGTGAAATGACATTTATTGGCAAATATATATATTATAAATATATTGGAGTTATATAGTGTTACAGTGTAGTTACACAGTGTTACAGCATAGAGTTGTACAGTGTTACAGTGTAGAGTTATACATTGTTAGTGTTACAGTGTAGTTGTACCATGTTACATTGTAGAGATGTATGGTGTTGCAGTATACCTATAGTGTTACATTATAATTACATTATAATTATACTATACCTAGTGTAAAATATTATATAGCATGGGGTTATACTGTTAGTTTTACAGTTTAGTTTTATAGTGTTAGTGTTATAATGTTCCATAGAGTATTGCTACAGTGTAGAGTTATACATAGTGTTACAGTGTTGTAATGTAGTCATACACAATGTTACAGTATAGAGTTATAGTGTTACAGTAGTAATACAATGTTACAGTGTTAGAGTGGAGTCATAATAGTGTCACTATGTAGAGTTATGCACAGTGAATAGTGAAGTTGCACAGGGTTACGGTGTTGTAATAGAGAGTTATAAACAGTGTAACAGTGTAGAGTTACACAGCGTTAAAGTGTATAGAATCATACAGTTGTACAGGGTAAAGTTAAACAGCATTACAATTTAGTTGTACATTGTGTAAGTGTAGAGCTAAACACAGTGGTGCAGAACAGTATCAGTATTGTGTATAGTCATTCCCAGTGTTCAAGTGATTTACACAGTGCTTCAATATAGAGTAGTACAATATTACAGTGTACTGTTACAGTATGGGTATATCCTGTGTGATAGTTCTACTGTGTAGGGTCATAAAGCTTCAGTGTAAGGTAATAGAGTGTCACTGTTATACACAGTATACAGTTACACACAATGTTACAGTGTAAAGGTACAGTGTTACACAGAAGAATTACATGTTGTTACAACTGTAGAGTTTTTCAGTGTGATATTACATTGTTACAGTGCAGTTACAGTGTTAAACCATGCTACAGTATTTACAAACAGTGTAGCATAGTTGCTCAGCATTACAGTGTAGGTACACATTTTGTACAATATAGTTACACAATGTCACCGTGTAGTTACCGTGTTACAGTTTACAGTTATACAATGTTACCATGCAGTTACACATAAAGTCAGAGTGCAGTTAGAATGTTTCAGTGTAGTTGCAGTGTTACCATGTAGAAGTATATTGTTAGTGTAATTATGTGTTATTGTTAGTGTAATTGTGTTGTTCTACAGTTACAGTGTTGCAATGTAGAGTTACAGTGTAGAGTTATACAGTGTTACCTTGTAGAGTTATACAGTGTTAGTGTAAAGTGATACGGTGTTACCTTATAGAGTTCTACAGTGTTACAGTGTAGGTATATTGTGTTATCTTGTAGAGATACAGTGTTACCTTGTAGAGTGATACAATGTTACAGTGTAGTTATACAGTGTAACAGTGTAGAGTTATACAATGTCACAGTGTAGAGTTACACAATGTTACAGTATAGAGTTATACATTGTTACCTTGTAGAGTTATACAATGTTACAGTGTAGAGTTATACAATGTTACCTTGTAGAGTTCTATGGTGTTACAGTGTAGTTATATTGTGTTACCTTGTAGAGTTATTTAGTGTTACCTTGTAAAGTTATTTTGAGAGTAACACACACGCATTGTCAGTGCAGATCAGTGTGTGTTTCTCTCTCTTTAACTGTTGTTTCCTGTTTGGCTGGATCAGTGTTAGTGCTGCCGTCTCGCTCGTGTGGGCCTGGAGCTGCACGGTTAAATTTCAGGGTAATTTGGAGTGTTTTCTGAGATTATTATCTGATTTTTATCTGATTTATGTGTGTGTGTGTGTGTGTGTGTGTGTGTGTGTGTGTGTGTGTGTGTTTTGTGTTCCTGATGCTCTGTGCTGGTGGTCCACTGTTTATAGCAGCGGGGAATAATTACTTACAGAGGGGTACACCTAGGACTGAGAGAGGGGGAGCAAAGAGGAATAATGAAATATGAATAAAAGAAAAGAGACAAGGATACAAAACAGAACTGGGAAGAGAGACAGAGAGAGAAAACAGTGAGAGACAGAAAGAGAGAGAAGGGAGGAGAAGAACAGAGGAAGAGTGTTGAGAGAGAAGTAGAGAGAAAGAGTGTGAGAAATAGAAGGAGAGAGAGCGAGAGAGAGAGAAAAAGAAAACAAGATGAGAGAAAAGAATGGGGGAAGAAAGGAGTGCTCACATAATGACATCATCTCATAATAAAGATTCTATTATCATCTGCTTAAACAACTCTCTCTCTTTCTCTCTCTCTCTCTTTCACTCTGTCTCTCTCTCTCCCTCTCTTTCTCTTGCTCTCTCCCTCTCTCTGTCTCTCTCTCTGTCTGTCTCTCTGTCACTCTCTCTCTCTCCGTCTCTCTCTCTCTCTCTCTATGTGTGTGTGCGTTGTTTCATAATTGCTACACATACTCGTCTGGCACATGTCGTCTCATTTCCGCTCTGAGGTCATTCCTAATTCACACTCCTGAACTCTGAACCCTGATCCCCCTCCACCCTCACCTCTCCATCTGCAGCTCCATTTCCTCTTGGCTGTGGTCACTTCCTGTGAGTGGTTCTGGTGGAGGAAAAACACTGAAGAGCTGCGTTCAGAATGTTCAGATCCACTCTATACCACACAAACACTACCACACAAACACTGCCACACAAACACTACCACACAAACACTGCAGCACAAACACTTCCACACAAATACTACCACACAAACACTGCAGTACAAACACTGCCACACAAACACTGCCACACAAACACTACCACACAAACACTACAATACAAACACTGCCACACAAACACTGCAGTACAAACACTGCCACACAAACACTGCCACACAAACACTACCACACAAACACTGCAGTACAAACACTGCCACACAAACACTGCAGTACAAATACTACCACACAAACACTGCAGCACAAACACTTCCACACAAATACTACCACACAAACACTGCCACACAAACACTGCCACACAAACACTGCCACACAAACACTACCACACAAACACTACAATACAAACACTGCAGTACAAACACTACAATACAAACACTGCCACACAAATACTACCACACAAACACTGCAGTACAAACACTACCACACAAACACTGCAGTACAAACACTACCACACAAACACTGCAGTACAAACACTGCCACACAAACTCTGCAGTACAAACACTACCACACAAACACTGCAGTACAAACACTACCACACAAACACTGCCACACAAACACTACCACACAAACACTACAATACAAACACTGCCACACAAACACTGCCACACAAACACTGCCACACAAACACTGCCACACAAACACTACAATACAAACACTGCCACACAAACACTGCCACACAAACACTACCACACAAACACTGCAGTACAAACACTGCCACACAAACACTGCAGTACAAATACTACCACACAAACACTGCAGTACAAATACTACCACACAAACACTGCAGTACAAACACTACCACACAAACACTACAATACAAACACTGCCACACAAACACGGTAGTACAAACACTACCACACAAACACTGCAATACAAATACTACCACACAAACACTGCAGTACAAACACTACCACAGAAACACTACAGTACAAACACTACCACACAAACACTGCAGTACAAACACTACCACACAAACACTGCAGTACAAACACTACCACACAAACACTGCAATACAAACACTACCACACAAACACTGCAGTACAAACACTACCACACAAACACTGCAGTACAAACACTACCACACAAACACTGCAGTACAAACACTACCACACAAACACTGCAATACAAACACTACCACACAAACACTGCAGTACAAACACTACCACACAAACACTGCAGTACAAACACTACCACACAAACACTGCAATGCAAACACTACCACACAAACACTGCAGTACAAACACTACCACAGAAACACTACAGTACAAACACTACCACACAAACACTACAATATAAACACTACCACAAAAACACTGCAATACAAACACTACCACACAAACACTGCAGTACAAACACTACCACACAAACACTGCAATACAAACACTACCACACAAACACTGCAGTACAAACACTACCACACAAACACTGCAGTACAAACACTACCACACAAACACTACAGTACAAACACTGCTACACAAACCCTGCATTACAAACACTACCACACAAACACTGCAGTACAAACACTACCACACAAACACTGCAATACAAACACTGACACACAAACACTACAACATAAACACTGCTACAGACACACTACAATACAAACACTGCCACACAAACACTACAATATAAACACTGCTACAGACACACTACAATACAAACACTGCCACACAAACACTACAATATAAACACTGCTACAGACACATTACAATACAAACACTACCACACAAACACTACAATATAAACACTACCACACAAACACTGCATTACAAACATCCATCCATCCATCCATTTTCTAAGCCGCTTCTCCGTCAGGGTCGCGGGGGGATGCTGGAGCCTATCCCAGCAGTCTTCGGGCGGAAGGCAGGATACACCCTGGACAGGTCGCCAGTCCATCGCAGGGCAGACAGACAGACACAGACAGTCACTCACACACTCACACCCAGGGGTAATTTAGCATGTCCAATTGGCCTGGCTGCATGTCTTTGGACTGTGGGAGGAAACCGGAGAACCTGGAGGAAACCCACACAGACATGGGGAGAACATGCAACCACACAAATACTGCTGTACTGTGCATCATCTATTCTGTAGTGTTTACATTTTTACAAAACACTTCTCTGTGTGAATGTTCTGACACTAATAAAATATTTTCAGTGCTTCATTCTGAAAAAAGAGGAGTATATTTTGGACAATCTGCGGAAAAGTGCCTACAGTTGCAAAAACACTGATAAATACAAATATGAATAAGTCTACAACTCTAGATCTCTAGATTTATTAGAAATACAAATCTGTTATGATTTTGCTTCACCGATGTGTTTCAAAACTGTTAATGAAATAGGAATGAATAAAATAAAGGCCACGTAATGCTTTACATTAGCTTAATAACATTAAACACGTGAAATAGGGTGTTGTAGGTGTTCCGGTTGGGGGTGGTGGGGACGGGTTGGGGGAGTCGGTGGGGTTCAGCGGTAATGTGAGACCCCTCTGAGGCTCTGAGCTTGTCTGATTGTATTGATTAGCATTTGAAAAGGTAAAGACTGATCTAAGATCTGTCTCAGAGACGCTGATCTATTCTCTCAGACACAGTGATACTAGCCTCACACAGACACACACACACACACACACACACACACACGCACACACACACACACACACACACACACACACACACAGGCTGATTGTCTGTTGCTGGGCGTTTTTCCTAAGGCCGAAACTTTAGCCTCCTCTCTGCTGCTTTGTGTGGGAGAACAGAGGAAACCACGGAGAGAGAGGAAGAGCGAGACAAAGGACAGGAAAACTACACCAGAGAGAGAGAAAGAGAGAGAGTGATGCATAGACACCCCTGTATGTGTGACAGCAGCTAGTAGCCTCTCATATAAACAATCTACACTCTCAAAAAGATGGTTCTTCAAGGGGTCTTTAGCAATGAACAATGGATCTATGTAGGACCATGAACAACATTTTCATGCTTAAATGGTTCTTTGCATGGTGAAATGTTCTTCAGAGTGATGGAGAATATGTTATGGTTCTACACAGCATATTTTTGAAAATGGATCTACATATCGCCAAAAGGGTTCTTCTATTTTTAAAATGTCAAGCTACAATACAAGAACCTTTTTTGGTTCAGCTTTTTCAAAATCTAACCCTAAGCATCCACTAAATTCAATGCTAAACATCTTCTAAATTGAAATCATCTATCCTCTGAATAAAACTCCCAAAATTTAATTTATTTAACTATAACAGTAAATATACTGTTACCAAAAGAAGCATCAACTTCAACTTTAAACTTCTTCAAACTTTTAAAAGTATTTTATTGTAAGGTGACATTAGATTTTTTTGAAAGGTGACCATAAATAAAATTTATTGCAGTGTTTACTGCAGTTTTTATTTTTATTATTATTATTATTATTATTATTATTATTAGTAGTAGTAGTAGTAGTAGTAGTAGTAGTAGTATCAACATTTCAAGACAACTTTCTCATGTTGAATTACTTAAGAAATTATTACGTGATTTAATTTAATTTAACTAAACATTCTCTTAACCTTAAGACCAATAATAAAACTGTAAGAATGATCAAATTTAAGACAACTTTACACTGCATTGCTGAACTTCTATTTCAAGTTCAGTTAACTAAAAAAGACAATTAATTAAGTTACCTTAAATGTTTTTGTTTTACAGTATATCAGTTAAATTTAACAGAACACGTACTTGAAATATCTGTAAAATTCAGCTTAGCTCATCTTTGAAAGAATGTTTCAATCTCTAAATATCTACAAAATTCAACTTCACTTTTTTCTAATTAAAATGTTAAATTTGCATGAATTCTAAGTTTTCTCCAACAATGAAATTTTAAATCTATACAAATCAACTTAACCTTTCATTAACTCAAACCCTAAAGAACTATTAACCTTAACTTCACTTTTTCTAACTGTAAAAATCTACAAAATTTAGGTTTTCTCTAATTCTAAGTCAAAATAATTATTACATGTGACATAAGCTTTTCCAAGCCATACTCAAAAAATTTATCATATGTTCATGTTTCAAAATGACTTCATGTGGTACCAAACAAATGAACTTACTCCTTGACAAAAATTTTAATTTAGAATTTTTACAATATCCTAGACTTTCTGCAACACTAACCCTAAATATCTATTAAATTCTACCTAAACATTTCTTAACTTTAACAATAACACTGAACATCTATTAAAGTTAGCTTTTGTAATATTTCTCTTAACTTAACAAATACATGTTAAGCCCACCAGAACTTTATTTTAACATTAAGCCTAAATATCTGTCCAATGTAACTTCCGTCCCACAACCCTGAGGGCGAAGTGGCTTAGAAAATGAATGTGTGTGTGTGTGTGTGTGTGTGTGTGTGTGTGTGTGTGTGTGTGTAACTTCTCTTTAAGGTAACCCTAATCAGATAATAATCAGAAAGATCTTTATCAGTCGGCCAGGGGGCAGCAAAATAAAGCACGAGCCAAATAGGAAACCTCGTTAAAAGGTAAACGAGTTGATTGTGTAGACTGAGCTTGTTGTGTTGATGCTGTACTGACACTCTGTTTTGTTGGTGTTGTGTTGGTTGTGCTGCATTCTGTTTGCATTGTGTTGTAATGTATGAAACTGAGATACTCACACGCCGTTCTCCTGAACACAGAAGTGCTCTTATTTATATAACTCTCACTGACCTGCACATAAAGACAGTCTGCTCACCCCACCCACCGGAGGAAGTGACGGGACAATGCACTCGTCTCTGGGGCCCACTGTTGTATTGTGTATTATTACATGGAAACTGAGCTCTCCTTCCCTTCTCACAGAGAGAGAGAGAGAGAGAGAAAAGACCTTCTGTACTGATGCACTTGATAAGATGAAGTTTTACCATTTTTCTGTTAATAATATACCTCATATGTATTGTACGTACACATGAAAACTATTACTCTCACACACTCACTCACACACACACACACAGACACAGACACACACACACAAACACACATATATATATATATATATATATATATATATATATATATATATATTTACATACCTACTCATCAACCAATCACAGCCTATGTTCCTGACTTGTCAACCAGTTGGGGCCCGTGTTCCTCACTCGTCGACCAATAGGAGCCTCTGTTCCTGATTCGTCGATCAATCAGAAGCTGTTTTCTTGACTATTGACTAATCGAAGGCTGTGTTCCTGACTCATCGGCCAATTGGAAGCTGTGTTTCTGATTCATCAACCAATTAGAGGCTGTGTTCTTAACTTTATCAACTAATCGGAGGCTGGGTTATTAACTTTATCAACCAATCGGAGACTGTTTTTCTGACTTGTCAATCAATGAGAGGCTGTGTTCCTGACTCACTACCCAATTGGAGGCGGTGTTCCTGACTCATCAGTCAATCCGAGATTGGGTTCTTGACTCGCTGACCAATCAGAGGCTGTGTTCTGGACTCGTCAACCAATCTGAGGCTGTGTTCCTGACTTGTCACTGGAACAATGCTAACCTTCGGTGGTGTGCTGATAACAAGTTGTATAGAGGAGGCAGTGACCATGATTTCCAAATGAATTTCAAATTTTGATTCATTGCACTACAGGACACTTTTCCACTTCCCCTCAGCACATCTAAAATGAGCTCAGGCCCAGAGAAGGTGGCAGAATTTCTGGATCCTTTTTATATTTGGTTTCTTCTTTGCATTTTAGAGTTTTAACAGCGCTTGTGGATGCAGTGATGAACTGTTTTCAATGTTTTTCAGAAGTGTTTCTGAGTCCATGCAGTGATTTCCACTACAGAATCATCTTCATCATGTTTTTAATGCAGTGCTTTCTGAGGGTCCAAAGATCATGGCCAGCAAATACTGGTTTTTGGTCTTGTCCCTTACATACAGAGATTCCTGTACTGTACTGTACTGTAGATGGTGAAAAGCAAAAATTCTTTGCTATTTTACATTGAGAAATGTAAATCTGAGGATGGAGAACTTTCAGTTTAGATTTTAGAGTTTAGTTGCAGAATTGCAGAATGATACCTCCCAAACACACAACACACACACACACACCCCCATACACACATACACCAGGGTAAATATGAGTAACTCATGCGGTCAGTCTCCTGGAGAACAGTGTGAGTGGGGCTGTGACTGTCTTTGTTTAGTCTGTAACCGCAGAGCAGCTGGTGGGCTGAGAATGACGAACGGGTGTTCGGTAAACAATCACACAAACACACACATTCTCTCTCTCTCTCTCTCTCTCTCTGGGTGGGGTCAGTGTGAGGTCAGTTCAGATCCCACCTGTCTGCAGGTGTGGGAGGTACAATGACACACCTGTTCCTGGCACCACACACACTCACCTGTCCCCCAGCTCTGTATGAACAGTATGAACCAGTTAATTCAGGCAGAGCCGTTCATCCAGTATTACCATCAATAGCGACAGCTACATGTGCACTGCAGATACTGAGATAAGTCTATAAATGTTTAGATTTTTCAGTTTTTCTTTCCCCAAAAATGGACTAAAGTACTGGCAAAGTTTCAGGCTTCAGGATGCCTACTGTATTTATCCATGCTAATGTGCTTAGGGGTTTGCAACCTTTCCCACCCCGAGACCCACTGTATTTATCCATGCTAATGTGCTTAGGGGTTCGCAACCTTTCCCACCCTGAGACCCACCTGTTTATAACTACAAAGCATAGTGGCCCAAAGGAAAAGTCCACTTTTCTTCAGTGCTGACACTAAAAGCCTGAGAATCAGGGACTGAGAAAGATCAGATTGTCTATCTTTCAATCACAGTTGAAATAATATTTGCAGAGATCTTCAAAAAAGGGGAAGAAAAAAAGAAGAATAGAAATGTACTAGGTAGATGTGGACTGATTTGGAGCTGCAGTACATCACTGAAAAATTTCCTTTGTTTTCCTTTCCTTAGTTTTGAGGGTTTTTGAGATTCACTTGAAATCCAAGACAAACCTCACTCCACTCGCCAGGCTTTTGGATTAGTGTTGTCACTGTCAACAGGAATAAGAAATCTTACCTGATGTCTGCTTCTTCAGGATTGGTTTATTGGTTTGAGTTTGACCACTCAGGTCACTGATGCTCAGCCAAAAATATGTTCTGATCAATGGGCCAAAGTCAAACTCATATCTTCACTAAAACAGGCAGATTATGCTGAACAGTACAGCACTGACGTGCTGCTAGAAGAGGAAAACCAGCTCTATTGATGACTCTTTGAATTTGCTGGTCCCCAGTGACCCACCAGCTTCGTCCTTCAAGGCTGTCATTCCAGCATCATCCCATTGCAGGTATTGTTTGCTGATGCTCTGTGCTTCTCATTGTCTGTCTTTGAGTTCAGAGTACTGCCATTCTCCTCCAGGCTGCTGGAGGGTTCCTTCCCACTTCTGATGCCAGCGTAGCATCGGAAGTAAAAAAAACACAGGGGCAGCTGTGATCTGCTGCAAGAAGTGTTCTTTGTTGGGGTGCCCTCATTAGGCGGCCATTGCTTGTCTTGCTCAGCATCTCTGAGTTGTGGATAACATGGCCATAAAAAGATGTCTATTTAAAACAAAAGTGCAGCCCCTAAGCACAGTAGCCTACGCCATCTGAAATATCCTTCACATAACTGTAATTGATGGAAACACAACTTAATTTGCCTTTTTTCTGCCGAAATTTTGTAAATGTGTATAACATTTGCCAAACATTTGAATGGATACCCAACCAGTGACTTTTTACAAATGCTACATGTTCAAATGTTCAAAACTGAAAGGACAAAAGGTATTCAAGGAGTATTAAAAAATTCCCCTATACTGGAATGTATGAGATGTAACCAGAGTGATTCAGAGTGGTTTGGTCTAAAATGGTTCGGATGTCTTTACAGTGATGGTGATAGGAACCAGTGGACATTTTATTTACCTTCCAGAACCACCAGAGAACCTACACAAGTCTTCTGAGTTTATATGGAATGTTGATGATAGAAAATAGTGGAAAATCTGGAATAATCCGTTTTCTTTGGGGACTATTTTGCCTCACAGCTCCCTTCATGTCACGTATCCCTCCACCATGAATGGAGTTGAAGTTCTCCAAACTATCATAAAACAGCGTCTCAGTCATCAGGCAGTGAATTCAGAACCATTTACTGTAGGAACTTTCTGTGAGGAGCTTTTCGAGCTGGACGTCTGGTTCCTATCATCACCACTGTGAACAGCTCTGACTTGGTAAGTTTATCTAGAACAGAGTGTTTCAAAAATATTTTTAAAATTAAGTGTAATTCCGCTTTAAGGTTGGGCATAAAAAACAATGTACTAATATACTGATTTCTGTACTCTCTCTCTCTCTCTTTACTCTTTCTCCCTGTTTTCTCTCTCTCTCTCTCTGTTCTCCATCTCCCTCTCTCTCTTTACTCTCTCTCCGTTTTCTCTCTCTCTCTCTCTCTGTACTCTCTCTGTGCACTCTCTCTCTCTCTCTTTACTCTCTCTCTCTTTCTCTCTTTACTCTCTCTCTCCCTCTGTTTTCTCTCTCAGTTCTCTCCCTCTCTACACTCTCTCTCTCTCTGTCTCTCTTTACTCTCTCTCTCTCCCTCAGTTTTCTTTCTCTCTCCCTCTGTTGTCTCCCTCTCTCTCTCTCTCTCTCTCTCTCTCTCTCTGTACTCTCTCTCTGCACTCTCTCTCTCTCTCACTCACTCTCTCTGCACTCTCTCTCTCTCTGTCTCTCTCACTCACTCTCTCTGCACTCTCTCTCTCTCTGTCTCTCTCTGTCTGTAATGGATGATGACAGTTTGTGTCATTAGTGTATTAAAGTGGCTCCTGTCTCGAGGAACGTGAGCCCTGAGTGTCTTTTGTGTTCTGCTGATTCTGAGTCTGATGATATTACAAACCTGCTGCTGCGCTTTTACATCATTTTACATTCCAAACCCCACCGTTGCCCCCCACCACCCACTGCCCCGCCTCCACCCCCACACAGACCCTGTGAGTGGAGTTGCTGACAGACGAGTCGTTTTAGAGCTGCGACCCCAGACTGTCACTCCTGTAATTCAATATCACACTTCCTCACACAATGAGTCCATGACACCCCCCTTACACCCGCCTCCCCTTTATACCCCTGTACAACTCACCATCACACCCCCACCTCTTTAACCTCCTGTTACTGTTCACCTCACCTCTGCTCTCTCTCTATTTCTTTTGGAACAGGTGTTTTAGGGTCTGATTTTTGGTGCAGAAATGTTTTGAGGTGTGGTTTTTGGTGCAGGAGTGTTTTGAAGTGTGGTTTTTGGTTCAAGTGTATTGGAGTCAGGTTTTGGTACAGGTGTTTTGGGGTGAGTTCTTTTGGTGCAGGTGTATTGAGGTAAATTTTTGGTACAGGTGTATTGGGGTAAGTTTTGGTACAGATGTGCTGAGGTGTGGTTTTTAGTACAGGTGTATTGGGGTAAGTTTTGTTACAGGT
This sequence comes from Pygocentrus nattereri, assembly GCF_015220715.1. Classification (NCBI taxonomy): domain Eukaryota; kingdom Metazoa; phylum Chordata; class Actinopteri; order Characiformes; family Serrasalmidae; genus Pygocentrus; species Pygocentrus nattereri. The sequence goes on along the minus strand of NC_051227.1, from coordinate 4,653,104 downwards.
GTTTTGGGGTGAGTTTTTTTGGTGTATTTGTATTGATGTACACTTTTGGTACAGGTGTATTGGGGTAAGGTTTTGGTACAGGAGTTTTAGGGTGTGGTTTTTGGTGCAGGAGTGTTTTGAGGTGTTGTTTTTGGTACAGATGTGTTGAGGTGTGGTTTTTGGTACAGATGTGCTGAGGTGTGGTTTTTGGTACAGATGTGCTGAGGTGTGGTTTTTAGTACATGTGTGTTGAGGTGTGGTTTTTGATACAGGTGTTTTGGGGTGAGTTTTTTTGGTGTATTTGTATTGATGTAAACTTTTGATGCAGGAGTGTTTTGAGGTGTGGTTTTTGGTACAGATGTGCTGAGGTGTGGTACAGATGTGTTGAGGTGTGGTTTTTGGTACAGGTGTATTGGGGTAAGTTTTTGGTACAGGTGTATTGCGGTCAGGTTTTTGGTACAGGTGTTTTGAGGGGAGGTTTTAGGTACACGTGTTTTGAGGGGAGGTTTTAGGTACAGGTGGTTTGAGGGGAAGTTGTTTGTACACGTGTTTTGAGGGGAGGTTTTGGTACACGTGTTTTGAGGGGAGGTTTTAGGTACAGGTGGTTTGAGGGGAGGTTGTTTGTACACGTGTTTTGAGGTTTTAGGTACAGGTGGTTTGAGGGGAGGTTTTGGTACAGGTGTTTTGAGGGGAGGTTTTAGGTACAGGTGGTTTGAGGGGAGGTTGTTTGTACACGTGTTTTGAGGGGAGGTTTTAGGTACAGGTGGTTTGAGGGGAGGTTGTTTATACACGTGTTTTGAGAGGAGGTTTTAGGTACAGGTGGTCTGAGGTGAGTTTTTGGTACACGTGTTTTGAGAGGAGGTTTTAGGTACAGGTGGTTTGAGGGGAGGTTTTGGTACAGGTGGTCTGAGGTGAGTTTTTGGTACACGTGTTTTGAGGGGAGGTTTTAGGTACAGGTGGTTTGAGGGGAGGTTGTTTGTACACGTGTTTTGAGGGGAGGTTTTAGGTACAGGTGGTTTGAGGGGAGGTTTTGGTACAGGTGGTCTGAGGGGAGTTTTTGGTACAGGTGTTTTGAGGGGAGGTTGTTTGTACATGTGTTTTGTGGGGAGGATTTGGTACAGGTGGTCTGAGGTGAGTTTTTGGTACAGGTGTTTTGAGAGGAGGTTTTAGGTACAGGTGGTTTGAGGGGAGGTTGTTTGTACACGTGTTTTGAGGGGAGGTTTTGGTACAGGTGTTTTGAGGGGAGGTTTTGGTACAGGTGGTCTGAGGTGAGTTTTTGGTACAGGTGTTTTGAGAGGAGGTTTTAGGTACAGGTGGTTTGAGGGGAGGTTGTTTGTACACGTGTTTTGAGGGGAGGTTTTAGGTACAGGTGTTTTGAGGGGAGGTTTTAGGTACAGGTGTTTTGAGGGGAGGTTTTAGGTACAGGTGGTTTGAGGGGAGGTTGTTTGTACACGTGTTTTGAGGGGAGGTTTTAGGTACAGGTGGTTTGAGGGGAGGTTTTGGTACAGGTGGTCTGAGGGGAGTTTTTGGTACAGGTGTTTTGAGGGGAGGTTGTTTGTACATGTGTTTTGTGGGGAGGATTTGGTACAGGTGGTCTGAGGTGAGTTTTTGGTACAGGTGTTTTGAGAGGAGGTTTTAGGTACAGGTGGTTTGAGGGGAGGTTGTTTGTACACGTGTTTTGAGGGGAGGTTTTGGTACAGGTGTTTTGAGGGGAGGTTTTGGTACAGGTGGTCTGAGGTGAGTTTTTGGTACAGGTGTTTTGGGGTAAGTTTTTGAGGTGTATTTAAGGGTTAGTATTTTGAGGAAGCAGAAAAATTAGGCATATGCAGTGTAAGGAGCTAAAAGTTGGTGAAGCATACTCTCTGTGTTACCATGGGAACTAATCCCCATCCGCTACCATGGACACACACAATAGGCCGCTGGGCAGCTGCAGCAGGGGAACGTTGTGTGAGCACTGTGTGTGTGTGTGTGTGTGTGTGTGTGTGTGTGTGTGTGTGTGTCTTTTGGGGAGGTTTGTTAGTACATGTAACGGGTGCTGTGGGGGGTGTAAATGAGAAAACAAGCCCACTGAGAGCAATCTGTGTAATTAGTGTGTGTGTGTGTGTGTGTGTGTGTGTGAGTGTGTGTGCGTGTGTGTGTGTGTGTGTGTGTGTGCATGTGTGTGTGTCTTTTGGGGAGCTCTTCTCTGTTTGTTACTACATGTAACGGGTGCTGTGGGGAGTGTAAATGAGAAAACAAGCCCACTGAGAGCAATCTGTGTAATTAGTGTGTGTGTGTGTGTGTGTGTGTCTTTTGGGGAGCTCGTCTCTGTTACTACATGTAACGGGTGCTGTGGGGAGTGTAAATGAGAAAACAAACCCACTGAGAACAATCTGCATAATTAGTGTGTGTGTGTTTGTTTGTTTGTTTCAAAAATGATAAGGAATATGATGATATTCAGTTTTCCAGCATATTTATGACGGTTAAAGCATGGAAGAATATCTAAATATCCCTAGAAATTCAAATGACTTTAACAATAGCTCAGTTTCATTTTTTTCACTTTCAGAACTGGTGGGCAGGAAAAACTGTGTTGCATATTGAGCTGCCAAAGTTATTAATAATTTAGGTTCTCACTGAGATGTGAGGATAAAATGTTGGAAAAAAAAAGAAAAAACTGAACCAGAATAAAAATTTTACTCCTGATGGTTTTAAAAATGATTAAAAACCAATTATGTTCAGTATGGTCCGTTGTTATGTTCAGTACGTTGGTCAGTATGCACTGATGTCTGGTCACTGCACCACCATTCACCAAAATGAAGTGCTCTACTTTAGCCAGAGATGGACGGTAACAAAGTACAACTGCTCTCATTAAGCATTTAAATGGATCATAAATCTGAGTATAAACAAATCTACTTTGCTGTGTCTCTTTACTGTTTTATTTTAAATCTGTCAATTAATCCCACCCGTGCTTTATTCAACCCAACGCTGCTGTCTTTGTTTTATTGTGAGTTATTGTTAGCTAACTAATTTAGCGAATTCAGCAACTTGATGATGAAGCAGTTTCTTGGTTGACACGCTAAACTACCAATTACAGCCCATCATTACAGTGGAGGGGAAGAACACTGTGAAAATGGTGCTACAACAACAACACACCTGCAGGAAACAAAGTGGTGAACAGCTAGTAGTTTTATTTGTTTATGTTGGCTGCATGTGTAAACGTGTTAATTATGATTAATTTTACATAATCATTCATGTACAGCTAATTGTCACACATAACACAATAACTTAGTGTATTGTATATATATATATATACAATATTTTTTTAAAAACACAAATTCTTTATTTAACTACAGAAAATCGATATTTAGTGTAGTGTAGTATATATATGTAGTGACAATTTTATTGAGTTTTAAGCAGAACACAAAAACGCGGCCAGTACATGAGCAGCAAACACAGCTTTGAACAGTTTTTCATGCAGAAAATTATATTTTTCCTTAAAAAACGAAAAGTTATAATTAAAAAACAAAAATTATAATTATATAATGTTATAATTTCATTCAATTTCTTTTTTTTCACAAAATAGTGTGAACTACTTTAAGTAGCTTTAATTAACCAAGCTGGTTTCTCCCTGGGTCAGCTTTGCAGTAGTTCTGCTTCTTCTACTGTAATGTAGTTAGTAGCTTGCAAAGCTTTTAGAGTGGCTTCCCTCATGTTAACTGTTTCAGCACTGACTGTTTTGTTAGTAACAATTTTAGCTCAATTTGAGCAAAACTCAAAAACACAGCCAGTGCATGACCAGCAAACACAGCTTTGAACAATTTTACACAGTGTAGTTTTCATTGAAACACTAAAAAAGTTTTGAAAATCTGTGTTTTGGTAGAGACAATATTCAGACAGTGACAAATAGAGACAGTGTTCCACACTGATTGTCAGACTTTGGGACACATTTACTTCACATCTTGTCTACGTTCGACACCTGTACCTACTGACTGCACATTTTGTCTGTCTTTTACTGTCTTTTATCTTTGCACTGTTTACTACGCATCTTTTATTACTGCACTGGAAAAGTAGTGTTTCGTTATACTACCCTGTATTGTATAATGACAATAAAGTTTAATTGAATTGAATTTAATTGAAAACAATGCGATCTAACTTCTTAATCTAACTTGTGACCATGAGGGACAGGGATGCAACCTCACTTTCTGCTCTAAAATGCAGAGGTGTGGTTAAAATAAGGCTCCGCCTACAAACAAAAATTCTGTTTTGCTTTTGACATGAAAAAGTGATCCTTTTTTGAAGTTGAATTCAATTTGTGAAGATGTTCCACAATGATTTTCAGACAGCTTTACTTCCTGCTCTAAAATACAGGGGCATGGCTAAAATAAGTCCCTGCCCACATACTAATACCCTGTGTTTGGGTAATGACATGAAAATATGTGGCAGCATTTTTTGGAATAAAGTTAAACTCATAGTAACTCTCAATGTTTTATTTTTGCAAGAATTTAAAAATATATATTTTTAAAATTCTAATATATTTTAAATATGATTCAATATTTTAACGGTATGAAATATTTTCAGAAGTGCCACGTCTTGGTAGAGTTTTTGTATTTACTATGGGTTCAGTAGAATCGTCTGTATATGTGAAAAATCTCCGACTTTGACATCCAGAGTTCTTGTATCGGATCATCCCTAAAGAAAACACAAACTATACATAGTTGAGGAAAATCTCGGACAAATTTCACCACCGAAATTTCCTAGTGAAGAAACTCATAGAAAACTCGGCACTGGAGTTTTTTGGACAGATGGTTTTTTTCAGTGCTTGGTTTTGTTCAACTCTGGCTACCTTTACTTCTCTTTCAGTGGTTTGGCTGAAATCAGGCCTGATTCAGTTTCAGTTTCTCATTCAGACACTCGGGGCTGCCTGAAGGAGCCGTGAGTGCGTGTGGGATTGTGTTGCATTACTCACGCTGAGTGTCGGTGTAAGTGCTGAACGTGATCACATTTAAACTTTGTAAACATGATCCGGCTCTGTGATGTCACCGCTCTCTGCCCGCTCACCACAGAGACAGCGCTCAAGCCTCAGGCCTAAAACAACCGCACAGCAGAAACCAGAGACGGCGAGAATCAGCCGCAAACCTTACTGCTGCCAGCCAGCGTGGCACGAGCACTTCTCCCACCGAGCTCATCTGAAAGAGCTTGAACTCACGAAATGAGATAACTCAATTAACGCTGAATTAACCCTCTGTGGTCTGAGCTCATTCTCTCAATCTTCCAAAACTCTCCTTTAAAGACTCTCAAACCATATACTGGAGTTAAAGTAGAGACACCCAAGGTAAAATATCACTCCAGTAAAAGTAGAAGTTCCTCCCTTTAGACCTCCACTTGAGTAAAAGTACTAAAGTATTTGCCTTCAAATGTACTTAAGTATAAAGTAAAAGTACTAAAAAATTCTGGCTCTGATGTCATTTTTATAACCAGACTGGCTTCATGAACTCATTTCAGGTGAAAGTCCTCCAGCGTCTCTCTTGGTAAACCGGTCTTTTAATAGAATGTCATTAATTAGTGACGCTGACGTCTATTAAAATGATCAGAAGCACAAAACACTGAAGGTAAACAGTTTCCATCAGGGAGAACCGAGTGGCTCTGAAATCACTTTTTACACACAAGCAAAGTTTCAGTTTCAGATTTATTTACAACTTAGTTCCAAGTTTAAGTTGAATAAAAACTGGCTTTAAACTCAGGATCACAGATGAGCTCCTTTACTATGTTGATCTGTAGGCGTCTGTTCATAAATATAAACCAGCCCAAACTAATTTACTATGAAATGAAATTGTGTTTGTAAAAATTCAGAAAAAAGCCGCGTCAGTCTCGACTGCATATGTGGACATATTTCTATATTGTGCTCTATTTACACAAAGTTAGGTTAGTTCATCATTTATGTTGAACAGACTCTCCCAAAGTTTTACGCTGCTGCGCTGACGTTGAACCGTGTGCTGCACTGGGTTGGTATGACCAACAGGTCAAAACAAGCTTAAAACAAAGTGACCGCTGGGCCCTGATTGCTGCTCTGGCTTTATGGTTCTTTCGTTTTGACATGTTACATTTTCTACGCACGACAGTTTGACAGATTTCTCAAAATGTAGTGGAAAAAATAAGATATTTGACTTTGAAATGCAGTGTGTCACACATCCCTCTGGCTATGTAGTGTTTCTCCTGTAGAGCTAATAAGCGTTTCTCCTGTAGAGCTACTGAGCGTTTCTCCTGTAAAGCTACTGAGTGTTTCTCCTGTAGAGCTACTGAACGTTTCTCCTGTAGAGCTACTGAGCGTTTCTATTGTAGAGCTACTGAGCGTTTCTCCTGTAGAGCTACTGAGCGTTTCTCTTGTAGAGCTACTGAGCGTTTTTCCTGTAGAGCTACGGAGCATTTCTCTTGTAGAGCTACTGAACGTTTCTCTTTTAGAGCTACTGAACGTTTCTCTTGTAGAGCTACTGAGTGTTTCTCTTGTAGAGCTACTGAGCATTTCTCCTGTAGAGCTACTGAACGATTCTCCTGTAGAGCTACTGAGCGTTTCTCTTGTAGAGCTACTGAGTGTTTCTTTTGTAGAACTACTGAGCATTTCTCCTGTAGAGCTACTGAACGTTTCTCTTGTAGAGCTACTGAGCGTTTCTCTTGTACAGCTACTGAACGTTTCTCTTGTAGAGCTACTGAGTGTTTCTCTTGTAGAGCTACTGAGCATTTCTCCTGTAGAGCTACTGAATGTTTCTCTTGTAGAGCTACTGAGCGTTTCTCCTATAGAGCTACTGAGCATTTCTCTTGTAGAGCTACTGAGCGTTTCTTTTGTAGAACTACTGAGCGTTTCTCCTGTAGAGCTACTGAACATTTCTCTTGTAGAGCTACTGAGCGTTTCTCCTGTAGAGTTAATGAGCATTTCTCTTGTAGAGCTACTGAGCGTTTCTTTTGTAGAACTACTGAGCGTTTCTCCTGTAGAGCTACTGAGCGTTTTCCCTGTAGAACTGCTGAGCGTTTCTCTTGTAGAGCTACTGAGCGTTTCTCCTGTAGAGCTACTGAATGTTTCTCCTGTGGAGCTACTGAGTGTTTCTCCTGTAGAGCTACTGAACGTTTCTCCTGTAGAGCTACTGAGCGTTTCTATTGTAGAGCTACTGAGCGTTTCTCCTGTAGAGCTACTGAGCGTTTCTCTTGTAGAGCTACTGAGCGTTTTTCCTGTAGAGCTACTGAGCATTTCTCCTGTAGAGCTACTGAGCGTTTCTCTTGTAGAGCTACGGAGCATTTCTCTTGTAGAGCTACTGAACGTTTCTCTTTTAGAGCTACTGAACGTTTCTCTTGTAGAGCTACTGAGTGTTTCTCTTGTAGAGCTACTGAGCATTTCTCCTGTAGAGCTACTGAACGATTCTCCTGTAGAGCTACTGAGCGTTTCTGTTGTAGAGCTACTGAGTGTTTCTTTTGTAGAACTACTGAGCATTTCTCCTGTAGAGCTACTGAGCGTTTCTCCTGTGAAGCTACTGAGTGTTTCTCCTGTAGAGCTACTGAACGTTTCTCCTGTAAAGCTACTGAGTGTTTCTCCTGTAGAGCTACTGAACGTTTCTCCTGTAGAGCTACTGAGCGTTTCTATTGTAGAGCTACTGAGCGTTTCTCCTGTAGAGCTACTGAGCGTTTCTCTTGTAGAGCTACTGAGCGTTTTTCCTGTAGAGCTACGGAGCATTTCTCTTGTAGAGCTACTGAACGTTTCTCTTTTAGAGCTACTGAACGTTTCTCTTGTAGAGCTACTGAGTGTTTCTCTTGTAGAGCTACTGAGCATTTCTCCTGTAGAGCTACTGAACGATTCTCCTCTAGAGCTAGTGAGCGTTTCTCTTGTAGAGCTACTGAGTGTTTCTTTTGTAGAACTACTGAGCATTTCTCCTGTAGAGCTACTGAACGTTTCTCTTGTAGAGCTACTAAGCGTTTCTCTTGTACAGCTACTGAACGTTTCTCTTGTAGAGCTACTGAGTGTTTCTCTTGTAGAGCTACTGAGCATTTCTCCTGTAGAGCTACTGAATGTTTCTCTTGTAGAGCTACTGAGCGTTTCTCCTATAGAGCTACTGAGCATTTCTCTTGTAGAGCTACTGAGCGTTTCTTTTGTAGAACTACTGAGCGTTTCTCCTGTAGAGCTACTGAACATTTCTCTTGTAGAGCTACTGAGCGTTTCTCCTGTAGAGTTAATGAGCATTTCTCTTGTAGAGCTACTGAGCGTTTCTTTTGTAGAACTACTGAGCGTTTCTCCTGTAGAGCTACTGAGCGTTTTCCCTGTAGAACTGCTGAGCGTTTCTCTTGTAGAGCTACTGAGCGTTTCTCCTGTAGAGCTACTGAACGTTTCTCCTGTAGAGCTACTGAATGTTTCTCCTGTGGAGCTACTGAGTGTTTCTCCTGTAGAGCTACTGAACGTTTCTCCTGTAGAGCTACTGAGCGTTTCTATTGTAGAGCTACTGAGCGTTTCTCGTGTAGAGCTACTGAGCGTTTCTCTTGTAGAGCTACTGAGCATTTTTCCTGTAGAGCTACTGAGCATTTCTCCTGTAGAGCTACTGAGCGTTTCTCTTGTAGAGCTACGGAGCATTTCTCTTGTAGAGCTACTGAACGTTTCTCTTTTAGAGCTACTGAACGTTTCTCTTGTAGAGCTACTGAGTGTTTCTCTTGTAGAGCTACTGAGCATTTCTCCTGTAGAGCTACTGAACGATTCTCCTGTAGAGCTACTGAGCGTTTCTCTTGTAGAGCTACTGAGTGTTTCTTTTGTAGAACTACTGAGCATTTCTCCTGTAGAGCTACTGAGCATTTCTCCTGTAGAGCTACTAAGCGTTTCTTTTGTAGAGCTACTGAACGTTTCTCCTGTAGAGCTACTGAGCGTTTCTCTTGTAGAGCTACTGAGTGTTTCTTTTGTAGAGCTACTGAGCGTTTCTCTTATAGAGCTACTGAGTGTTTCTCTTGTAGAGCTACTGAGCATTTCTCCTGTAGAGCTACTGAATGTATCTCTTATAGAGCTACTGAGCGTTTTTGCTGTAGAGCTACTTAGCGTCTCTCTTGTAGAGCTACTGAGCGTTTCTCCTGTAGAGCCACTGAGCGTTTCTCCTGTACAGCTACTGAGCGTTTCTCATGTAGAGCTACTGAACGTTTCTCTTGTAGAGCTACTGAACATTTCTCCTGTAGAGCTACTGAGCGTTTCTCTTGTAGAGCTACTGAGCGTTTCTTTCGTAGAGCTACTGAGCGTTTCTCCTGTAGAGCTACTGAACGTATCTCTTGTAGAGCTACTGAGTGTTTCTCTTGTAGAACTACTGAGCGTTTCTCCTGTACAGCTACTGAGCGTTTCTCATGTAGAGCTACTGAACGTTTCTCTTGTAGAGCTACTGAACGTTTCTCTTTTAGAGCTACTGAGCATTTCTCCTGTAGAGCTACTGAATGTATCTCTTGTAGAGCTAATGAGCGTTTCTCCTATAGAGCTACTGAGTATTTCTCTTGTAGAGCTACTGAGCGTTTCTCTTGTAGAGCTACTGAGCGTTTCTCTTGTAGAGCTACTGAGCGTTTCTCCTGTAGTGCTACTGAGCGTTTCTTTTGTAGAGCTACTGAGCGTTTCTCCTGTAGAGCTACTGAGCATTTCTCTTGTAGAGCTACTGAGTGTTTCTCCTGTAGAGCTACAGAACATTTCTCTTGTAGAGCTACTGAGCGTTTCTCCTGTAGAGCTACTGAACATTTCTCCTGTAGAGCTACTGAGCGTTTCTCCTGTAGAGCTACTGAGCATTTCTTTTGTAGAGCTACTGAGCGTTTCTCCTGTAGAGCTACTGAGCGTTTCTTTTGTAGAGCTACTGAGCGTTTCTTTTGTAGAGCTACTGAGCGTTTCTCCTGTAGAGCTACTATGCGTTTCTTTTGTAGAGCTACTGAGCGTTTCTTTTGTAGAGCTACTGAGCGTTTCTCCTGTAGAGCTACTGAGCGTTTCTCCTGTAGAGCTACTGAACGCTTCTCTTGTAGAGCTACTGAGCGTTTCTCCTGTAGAGCTACTGAGCGTTTCTCTTGTAGAGCTACTGAGTGTTTCTCTTGTAGAACTACTGAGCGTTTCTTTTGTAGAACTACTGAACGTTTCTCCTGTAGAGCTACTGAATGTTTCTCCTGTAGAGCTACTGAGCGTTTCTCCTGTAGAGCTACTGAGTTTTTCTCCTGTAGATCTACAGAACAATACTCTTGTAGAGCTACTGAGCGTTTCTCCTGTAGAGCTACTGAACATTTCTCCTGTAGAGCTACGGAGCGTTTCTCCTGTAGAGCTACTGAGCGTTTCTTCTGTAGAGCTACTGAGCGTTTCTGCTGTAGAGCTACTGAACGTTTCTCTTGTAGAGCCACTGAGCGTTTCTCCTGTAGAGCTACTGGGCGTTTCTCTTGTAGAGCTACTGAGCGTTTCTCCTGTAGAGCTACTGAGCGTTTCTCCTGTAGAGCTACTGAGCATTTCTCTTGTAGAGCTACTGAGTGTTTCTCCTGTAGAGCTACAGAACATTTCTCTTGTAGAGCTACTGAGCGTTTCTCCTGTAGAGCTACTGAACATTTCTCCTGTAGAGCTACTGAGCGTTTCTCCTGTAGAGCTACTGAGCATTTCTTTTGTAGAGCTACTGAGCGTTTCTCCTGTAGAGCTACTGAGCGTTTCTTTTGTAGAGCTACTGAGCGTTTCTCCTGTAGAGCTACTCTGCGTTTCTTTTGTAGAGCTACTGAGCGTTTCTTTTGTAGAGCTACTGAGTGTTTCTCCTGTAGAGCTACTGAGCGTTTCTCTTGTAGAGCTACTGAGTGTTTCTCCTGTAGAGCTACAGAACATTTCTCTTGTAGAGCTACTGAGCGTTTCTCCTGTAGAGCTACTGAGCGTTTCTTTTGTAGAGCTACTGAGCGTTTCTGTTGTAGAGCTACTGAGTGTTTCTCCTGTAGAGCTACTGAACGTTTCTCCTGTAGAGCTACTGAACATTTCTTCTGTAGAGCTACTGAGCGTTTCTCCTGTAGAGCTACTGAACGTTTCTTTTGTAGAGCTACTGAGCGTTTCTCCTGTACAGCTACTGAACGTTTCTCTTGTAGAGCTACTGAGCGTTTCTCCTGTAGAGCTACTGAACGTTTCTCTTGTAGAGCTACTGAGCGTTTCTCCTGTAGTGCTACTGAGCGTTTCTTTTGTAGAGCTACTGAGCGTTTCTCCTGTAGAGCTACTGAGCATTTCTCTTGTAGAGCTACTGAGTGTTTCTCCTGTAGAGCTACAGAACATTTCTCTTGTAGAGCTACTGAGCGTTTCTCCTGTAGAGCTACTGAACATTTCTCCTGTAGAGCTACTGAGCGTTTCTCCTGTAGAGCTACTGAGCATTTCTTTTGTAGAGCTACTGAGCGTTTCTCCTGTAGAGCTACTGAGCGTTTCTTTTGTAGAGCTACTGAGCGTTTCTCCTGTAGAGATACTATGCGTTTCTTTTGTAGAGCTACTGAGCGTTTCTTTTGTAGAGCTACTGAGCGTTTCTCCTGTAGAGCTACTGAGCGTTTCTCCTGTAGAGCTACTGAACGCTTCTCTTGTAGAGCTACTGAGCGTTTCTCCTGTAGAGCTACTGAGCGTTTCTCTTGTAGAGCTACTGAGTGTTTCTCTTGTAGAACTACTGAGCGTTTCTTTTGTAGAACTACTGAACGTTTCTCCTGTAGAGCTACTGAATGTTTCTCCTGTAGAGCTACTGAGCGTTTCTCCTGTAGAGCTACTGAGCGTTTCTCTTGTAGAGCTACTGAGTTTTTCTCCTGTAGATCTACAGAACAATACTCTTGTAGAGCTACTGAGCGTTTCTCCTGTAGAGCTACTGAACATTTCTCCTGTAGAGCTACGGAGCGTTTCTCCTGTAGAGCTACTGAGCGTTTCTTCTGTAGAGCTACTGAGCGTTTCTCCTGTAGAGCTACTGAACGTTTCTCTTGTAGAGCTACTGAGCGTTTCTCCTGTAGAGCTACTGGGCGTTTCTCTTGTAGAGCTACTGAGCGTTTCTCCTGTAGAGCTACTGAGCGTTTCTCTTGTAGAGCTACTGAGCGTTTCTCTTGTAGAGCTACTGAGCGTTTCTCCTGTAGAGCTACTGAGCATTTCTCTTGTAGAGCTACTGAGTGTTTCTCCTGTAGAGCTACAGAACATTTCTCTTGTAGAGCTACTGAGCGTTTCTCCTGTAGAGCTACTGAACATTTCTCCTGTAGAGCTACTGAGCGTTTCTCCTGTAGAGCTACTGAGCATTTCTTTTGTAGAGCTACTGAGCGTTTCTCCTGTAGAGCTACTGAGCGTTTCTTTTGTAGAGCTACTGAGCGTTTCTCCTGTAGAGCTACTCTGCGTTTCTTTTGTAGAGCTACTGAGCGTTTCTTTTGTAGAGCTACTGAGTGTTTCTCCTGTAGAGCTACTGAGCGTTTCTCCTGTAGAGCTACTGAACGCTTCTCTTGTAGAGCTACTGAGCGTTTCTCCTGTAGAGCTACTGAGCGTTTCTCTTGTAGAGCTACTGAGTGTTTCTCTTGTAGAACTACTGAGCGTTTCTCTTGTAGAGCTACTGAGTGTTTCTCCTGTAGAGCTACTGAGTGTTTCTTTTGTAGAGCTACTGAGCGTTTCTTTTGTAGAGCTACTGTGCGTTTCTCCTGTAGAGCTATGGAATGTTTCTTTTGTAGAGCTACTGAGCGTTTCTTATGTAGAGCTACTGAGCGTTTCTCTTGTAGAGCTACTGAGCGTTTTTCCTGTACAGCTACTGAGCGTTTTTCCTGTAGAGCTACTGAGCGTTTCTCTTGTAAAGCTACTGAGCGTTACTCCTGTAGAGCTACTGAACGTTTCTTCTGTAGAGCTACTGAGCGTTTCTCCTGTAGAGCTACTGAGCGTTTCTCTTGTAGAGGTACTGAGTGTTTTTCCTGTAGAGCTACTGAGCGTTTCTCTTGTAGAGCTACTGAGTGTTTCTCCTGTAGAGCTACAGAACATTTCTCTTGTAGAGCTACTGAGCGTTTCTCCTGTAGAGCTACTGAGCGTTTCTTTTGTAGAGCTACTGAGCGTTTCTGTTGTAGAGCTACTGAGTGTTTCTCCTGTAGAGCTACTGAACGTTTCTCCTGTAGAGCTACTGAACATTTCTTCTGTAGAGCTACTGAGCGTTTCTCCTGTAGAGCTACTGAACGTTTCTTTTGTAGAGCTACTGAGCGTTTCTCCTGTACAGCTACTGAACGTTTCTCTTGTAGAGCTACTGAGCGTTTCTCCTGTAGAGCTACTGAACGTTTCTCTTGTAGAGCTACTGAGCGTTTCTCCTGTAGAGCTAATGAGCGTTTCTCTTGTAGAGGTACTGAGCGTTTCTACTGTAGAGCTACTGAGCGTTTCTCTTGTAGAGCTACTGAGCGTTTCTCCTGTAGAGCCACTGTGCATTTCTCCTGTACAGCTACTGAGTGTTTCTCATGTAGAGCTACTGAGTGTTTCTCTTGTAGAGGTATTGAGCATTTCTCTTGTAGAGCTACTGAGCGTTTTTACTGTAGAGCTACTGCACATTTCTCCTGTGTTTTTGTGATTGCCTTTTTGTATTTCTACTGTTTTTCTGGTTTTCTGGTTTTTCCCTTTTGTCTTTGCCTCTGGTTATGGTTGCCATTTTGTACCTTTTAGCTTTTTTGGATCTGCCCCACACCTGTTTACACGAGCCTCCGATGTGAACTCAATGCAGAATTAAGGGTTTCCAGCGTGATGGTCAGTCCTTAGTGATTTCATGAGTCCATTGGTCAGTTTCACATGGTGAGAGGCAGATGATGTGTATCACAGCCCCTCTTCATAGGCTCATAACTCCAGATATGAGTCTCGTATGATCTCAGGATGAGATGGAATGGTATGCTAAGTGGCTGCTAAGGTGTAGTTGGTATGGTGCACAGGGTGGTTGCTAGCATGTTGCTTGGTGGTTGTTAGGTAGTTGTTGCTCAAGATGGTCGTTAAGGTATTGCTTGGTGTTTGCTAAGGTGTTCCAGGTGTTTGCTATGGTGTTGCTACATAGTTGCTACTACCTTTGGGATGTTGCAGGGATGTTGCTAGCTGGTTGGTGTGGTATTATGGGTGGTTGCTAGAGTGTTGTTCGGTCATTGTTAGGACATATTTAGTGATTGCTATATTGGTTTTGGGGGTTGCTATTCTACTCGTGGTGGTTGCTAGGGTGTTGATTGTTGGCTGCTATGGTGGTCCAGGTGTTTGCTATAGTGTTGCTGACTAGTTGTTGTGGTATCATTTGTGGTTGCTAGGGTGTTGCTAGGCTGTTGCTATCATGTTTCAAGGGGTTGCTAGTGTGTTGCTATGTGTTTGCCAAGGGGGTCAATTGGATGATTGTGGCTGGTTGCTATGGTATTTACATTCTCCATCAATCTGAAGAACCATTTCATCATGCAAAGAAAACATTAAGCATGCAAAGGGCCCCTTGAGTATTCATGGTTCTTTAAAGAATCACTGTCTTTATTAGAACTTTTAAAGAACCATGTTTTTTAAATGTGTAGAAATTAATTAGTATTTTTTGGTACATAAAACTAAACAATATGTATGTAGGTGGACCTCAAGAAAATACTAGCTACTACTAATAATAATAATAGTGATGATGATGGTGATATTAATAAAAATGATGATAATAATGATAATAATAATAATAATGATGATGATGATGATGATGATATTAATGATGATGATGATAATGATAACAATGATAATAATGATGATGATGATGATGACGATTATATTAATGATGATGATGATCATGATGATGATAATAATAATGATAACAATGATAATGATGATCATGATGATGATGATTATGATGATGATAATGATAACAATGATAATAATGATGATCATGATGATGATAATAATAATGATAATAATGATGATATTAACGATGATGATGATGATGGTGATGATGATGATAATGCTAACAATGATAATAATGATGATCATGATGATGTTAATAATAATGATAATGATGATGATGATGATGATAATAAAGATGAAATGAGATGTTTAGGATCAGTAAGTGGATGTCTCAGTTATGATGTGTATTTTGGATGAAGTTGACGGTGTTTAAAGCACAGGTTGTGTTACGAGTGAAGGGCCTCTGGATGCCTCATCGGTGACATCATCAGCGTCCGTCTTCGATGTCTGGGCCTGAGGGTTTGAGTGGGCGGAGCGGAGGCGTGTGATTGGCTGATTGTAAAGTTTGACAGGTGAAATCAGAGACGCTTTTAAAAGGTCTGGTTTCTGCGGCAGCCGCTTCTTTCGCTCCATCTCTCCATACTGCTATTGTCCCCACTACAGCGTTAACACTCCATCACACACCTGTCACTTACACACACACACACACACACACACACACACACACACACACACACACACACACACACACACACCTACACTTACCTGCCCACACACTCAGAGAGTCTCTAACACTCATATATATATATATATATATATACTGTTATCAAATGTCTGAAACAATGACAGGAACATCTGTTTACATTCATTTTACTGTAATATAACCGTAAAAATAAACAGCTGGAATTCTGGACAGACTTTATGCAAATGAGCTGAGGATCAACCAATCAGGTGCATGCATACCTTCATACTCCTGCACATTTTAATGGACAATTACTGTTTATTTACTGAATTTATCAAACTGGGGGAAATTGTCTGTTACAGGGATTTCACCCTGCTCTGTGTCGTAACCGTGGTAACGCCAGGTGTCTAAGGCTGCATTCATACAGCAAGTAAAAGTGGCCCAAATCCGATCTTCTCACCAAATCGGAGAAAATCAGATTAATACCAAACTCTAAACTGACAATCAATACTCAGGAGAACAGTTCTAGCTAAGTTCAAAAGAGTTTATCAAGCTTAGCATTTAGACGTCATCGGAATCAAAAATTAAAAATAAGATTAAAAATGGGTTAACAGTGTTTAACTCCTTAAAACCTCAGGCTTATTACACACTAAGGCTTATTACTCTGTAACTACAGGAACGCCAGTGTAAACTGGCTGAGCTTTACTGAGGTTAGAGACGTGTGTAATAAATAGACGTGTGTCGACTTTGAAGCCCTAAAATAAACAGATTAAATTACCTTTTTAAAATAATGAAGCTGATGTTATTCAGATTGATTTTGGTGGGAGGGTCTGCAGCCCTGCTGACTGCGGTCAGTCCCTTTTCTGTATGTGTGCGTGTGTGTGTGTGTGTGTGTGTGCGTGTGTGTGTGTGTGTGTGTGTGTATGTGTGTGTGTGTGTGTGGTGCAGCTGTTTGGCTTGGCTGTGTCTCAGAGGTGCTGACACTAACACAGTTCTCACTTGGGATGGGGTGGGGTGGGGGAGTGGGGGGGGGGGGGGGGGGCAGGTTGGGGGTCCTACAAATGAGGGCCAGTGAGGGGGGTCATGTTTCTCAACCTCTCTGAAAGCATCTCCCTATGACAGCTCAGTAAAATGATTAGACACAGATACCACAGAGAGAGAGAGAGAGAGAGAGAGAGAGAGAGAGAGAGAGAGAGAGAGAGAGAGAGAAAGAGAGTACAGGGAGATAGAGAAAGAGAGAGTACAGAGAGAGAGAGAGTGCAGAGAGAGAGAGAGAGAGAGAATAGAGAGTGAGAGAGTACAGAGAGAGAGTACAGAGAGATAGAGAGAGTACAGAGAGAGAGATAGAGAGTACAGAGAGATAGAGAGAGAGTACAGAGAGATAGAGAGAGTACAGAGAGATAGAGTACAGAGAGATAGAGAGAGAGAGAGTACAGAGAGAGAGATAGAGAGTACAGAGAGATAGAGAGAGTACAGAGAGATAGAGAGAGTACAGAGAGTACAGAGAGATAGAGAGAGTACAGAGACAGACAATACAGAGAGATAGAGAGAGGGAGTACAGAGAGATAGAGAGAGAGTACAGAGAGATAGAGAGAGTACAGAGAGAGAGAGAACAGAGAGAGAGATAGAGTACAGAGAGATAGAGAGAGCACAGAGAGATAGAGAGAGAGTACAGAGAGAGAGAGAGTACAGAGAAACAGAGAGAGAGAGCCAGAGAGAGTACAGAGACAGACAATACAGAGAGATAGAGAGAGGGAGTACAGAGAGATAGAGAGAGAGTACAGAGAGATAGAGAGAGAGAGTACAGAGAGATAGAGAGAGTACAGAGACAGACAATACAGAGAGATAGAGAGAGGGAGTACAGAGAGATAGAGAGAGAGAGTACAGAGAGATAGAGAGAGTACAGAGACATAGAGAGAGAGAGTACAGAGAGATAGAGAGAGTACAGAGAGAGAGAGAACAGAGAGAGAGAGAGTACAGAGAGAGAGAACAGAGAGAGAGAGAGAGAGTACAGAGAGAGAGAGAACAGAGAGAGAGAGTACAGAGAGAGAGAGTACAGAGAGTACAGAGAGATAGAGAGAGTACAGAGAGAGAGATAGAGAGTACAGAAAGATAGAGAGTACAGAGAAACAGAGAGAGAGACAGAGTACAGAGACAGACAATACAGAGAGAGTACAGAGAGATAGAGAGAGAGTACAGAGAGATAGAGAGAGAGAGTACAAAGAGATAGAGAGAGAGAGTACAGAGAGAGAGAGAACAGAGAGAGAGAGAGTACAGAGAGAGAGAACAGAGAGAGAGAGAGTACAGAGAAACAGAGAGAGAGAGACAGAGAGAGTATAGAGACAAACAATACAGAGAGATAGAGAGAGGGAGTACAGAGAGATAAAGAGAGAGTACAGAGAGATAGAGAGAGAGAGTACAGAGAGATAGAGAGAGTACAGAGACAGACAATACAGAGAGATAGAGAGAGGGAGTACAGAGATAGAGAGAGAGAGAGTACAGAGAGATAGAGAGAGAGAGTACAGAGAGATAGAGAGAGTACAGAGACAGACAATACAGAGAGATAGAGAGAGGGAGTACAGAGAGATAGAGAGAGTACAGAGACAGACAATACAGAGAGATAGAGAGAGGGAGTACAGAGAGATAGAGAGAGAGAGTACAGAGAGATAGAGAGAGAGAGTACAGAGAGATAGAGAGAGTACAGAGACAGACAATACAGAGAGATAGAGAGAGGGAGTACAGAGAGATAGAGAGAGTACAGAGAGATAGAGAGAGAGAGAACAGAGAGATAGAGAGAGAGTACAGAGAGATAGAGAGAGTACAGAGAGATAGAGAGAGTACAGAGAGAGAGAGAACAGAGAGAGAGAGTACAGAGAGAGAGAACAGAGAGAGAGTACAGAGAGTACAGAGAGATAGAGAGATAGAGAGAGAGTACAGAGAGAGATAGTACAGAGAGAGATATAAAGAGTACAGAGAGATAGAGAGATAGAGAGAGTACAGAGAGAGTACAGAGAGAGATAGTACAGAGAGAGAGATAGAGAGTACAGAGAGTACAGAGAGATAGAGAGATAGAGAGAGTACAGAGAGAGATAGTACAGAGAGAGAGATAGAGAGTACAGAGAGATAGAGAGTACAGAGAAACAGAGAGAGAGAGACAGAGTACAGAGACAGACAATACAGAGAGATAGAGAGAGGGAGTACAGAGAGATAGAGAGAGTACAGAGACAGACAATACAGAGAGATAGAGAGAGGGAGTACAGAGAGATAGAGAGAGAGAGTACAGAGAGATAGAGAGAGAGAGTACAGAGAGATAGAGAGAGTACAGAGACAGACAATACAGAGAGATAGAGAGAGGGAGTACAGAGAGATAGAGAGAGTACAGAGAGATAGAGAGAGAGAGAACAGAGAGATAGAGAGAGAGTACAGAGAGATAGAGAGAGTACAGAGAGATAGAGAGAGTACAGAGAGAGAGAGAACAGAGAGAGAGAGTACAGAGAGAGAGAACAGAGAGAGAGTACAGAGAGTACAGAGAGATAGAGAGATAGAGAGAGAGTACAGAGAGAGATAGTACAGAGAGAGATATAAAGAGTACAGAGAGATAGAGAGATAGAGAGAGTACAGAGAGAGTACAGAGAGAGATAGTACAGAGAGAGAGATAGAGAGTACAGAGAGTACAGAGAGATAGAGAGATAGAGAGAGTACAGAGAGAGATAGTACAGAGAGAGAGATAGAGAGTACAGAGAGATAGAGAGTACAGAGAAACAGAGAGAGAGAGACAGAGTACAGAGAGAGATAGTACAGAGAGAGAGATAGAGAGTACAGAGAGATAGAGAGAGTACAGAGAGAGTACAGAGAGAGATAGAGAGTACAGAGAGATAGAGAGAGATAGAGAGTACAGAGAGATAGAGAGAGAGTACAGAGAGATAGAGAGAGTACAGAGAGAGAGATAGAGAGTACAGAGAGAGAGAGAACAGAGAGAGAGAGATAGAGAGTACAGAGAAACAGAGAGAGAGAGACAGAGTACAGAGACAGACAATACAGGGAGAGTACAGAGAGATAGAGAGAGAGTACAGAGAGATAGAGAGAGAGAGTACAGAGAGATAGAGAGATAGAGAGAGTACAGAGAGAGTACAGAGAGAGAGAGAACAGAGAGAGAGAGAGAGAGAGTACAGAGAGAGAGAGAACAGAGAGAGAGAGATAGAGAGTACAGAGAAACAGAGAGAGAGAGACAGAGTACAGAGACAGACAATACAGGGAGAGTACAGAGAGATAGAGAGAGAGTACAGAGAGATAGAGAGAGAGTACAGAGAGAGAGAGAACAGAGAGAGAGAGAGAGAGAGAGAGTAAGATAAGATAAGATACGATAATCCTTTATTAGTGAGAGAGAGAGAGAGAGAGTACAGAGAGAGAGAACAGAGAGAGAGAGAGAGAGTACAGAGAAATAGAGAACAGAGAGAGAGAGAGAGAGAGTACAGAGAGAGATAGAGAGAGAGAGAGTACAGAGAGAAAGAGAGAGAGTACAGAGAGAGAGAGAAACAGTACAGAGAGAGAGAGAAACAGTACAGAGAGACAGAGAGAAAGACAGAGAGACAGCGAAAGAGAGAGTAAAAAAACTGAGAGAGAGGTTACTATATCATTAGTATGAAGCAACATTGTGGAATTTGTCTGCAGCCTCCAGACTGTCCTGGAAATGGACACAAGTGTGTGTGTGTGTGTGTGTGTGTGTGTGTGTGTGTGTGTGTGTGTGTGTGTGTGTGTGTGCGTGTGTGTGTGTGTGTGCGTGTGTGTGTTCCTGGGAATCTGGCAAGCTCTAGAATTCCATGTGTCTCAGCGGAATGACGCTCAGATTAGTTTTTTTGGCAATGCATCTCACACACACTAACACAAACACACACTATAACACACATACATACTTTACAAGACATACACACACTAACAAACACACTATAACACAAACACACACTATAACACACACACTAACAAAAATACACACTATAACACAACTACATACACTACAAGACATACACACACTACCAAACACACTATAACACAAACACACACTACAACACAAACACACACTATAACACAAACACACACTATAACACACACTAGCACACACACACACTACAACACAAATACACACTATAAGATGTGTGTCACAAGATGGCGCCCACCGTGGCAGATGTCTTTGTGTGTTCCTCCTGCAACCAATGCTATTTATTACTAATTTAACTTTAGTGTTTATTTTAAATGTACAGAACATCTACGGTACAGTTAGTTACAGTAGAGAGGCACTCCTGCAGTTCATCATGAACTTTAGCCTCTCAGACTTCAACTTTCTCTTACGCTCGGGTGAGCGGCGCAGCCGACGAACAGACCAGACAAAGCGGAAGCGGGGCAGGAGAGGTGGCCTACATGCTAGGCTAAAGGCTAGTGCTACACAGCCACCGCGACCTAGCCTGCTGCTAGCTAATGTTCACTCCCTCAAAAACAAGCTGGATGAGCTGAGGACCAGAATAACAACTCAGCGTGAGATCAGAGAGTGCTATGCTCTCACGGAAAGCTGGCTCTCAGACAGCACGCCAGACTCGGCAATCCAGTTGGAAATGCACTCCGTCCACCGCAGCGACCGCACGGCAGCGTCGGGGAAGAATAAAGGCGGTGGTATCTGCCTCTTTGTGAACAACAGGTGGTGTACAGACGTAAAACATTGTTCAGCTGACTTAGAGCTGCTGATGGTGAAGTGCAGAGCCTTTTACCTGCCTAGAGAGTTCAGCTCTGTGTTTACTCTGGCTACGTACATCCCATCACGTGCGAACTCAGCCACGGTGCTAGGGCTGCTGCATGACGCCATCAGTAAACAAGAGACCGCGCACCCGGACGCCGCATTCATTGTTGCCTGCGACTTCAACCACTGTAGCCTGAGGACTGTCCTCCCCAAGTACCATCAGCACGTGAGCTTTCCGATGAGGGAGAGTAACACACTCAACCAAGTTACAGCAACGCGTGGGGGGCCTACAGGGCCGTGCTTCGGCCACACTTTGGACGGTCTGACCACATCTCCATGTTCCTCTACTCAGCATACCGACAACTCCTCAAGCAAGCACTGTGAGTGAGTAAAACTATCAAAGTTTCGAATGAAGAAACTGACTTAGTGCTTCAGGACTACTTTGACAGCACAGACTGGGATGTATTCAGAACTGCTGCTTTGAGAGAGGACTGTACTGTTGATCTAGAGGACTAAGCTTCTGGGGTAACGGGCGACATCAGCAGCTGCACTGAAAGCGTTGTCCTTACAAGGCGCTGCAGAAAATACCCCAGCCAGAAATCCTCGATAAACAGTGAAGTTCGGTCCATGCTACGTGCAACACTGAAGATTACAAAAGGTCCAGATATGACCTGCGTAGATCTATCAAAGAGGCAAGTATACCAAGAGACAGTATAGGCTGAAGTTGGAAGGCTACTACACTCCCGGCGCATGTGGCAAGGACTACAGCACATCACCCACTACCAACATATGAGCAGGGAGGTCACAACCAGCCACGCTGCACTACCTGATGAGCTAAATGAGTTTTATGTACGCTTCGAAGCCCTCAACCCTGGCCGACAGAGACATTATGGCCACACAGAACACATCACTCACTGTGTCATCAGTGGATGTGTGCAGGACCTTGAAGAGAATAAACCCCCGGAGAGCAGCCGGCACGGACAACATCCCCGGGAGTGCACTCAGGGTTTGCTCATCAGAACTGGCTGACGTGTTTGTGGACATATTCAATCTGTCCCACGTGCAAGATTGTGTGCCATCCTGCTTCAAGTCCACCACCATCATACCCCTCCCAAAGAAAAGACTAGAAAACACTATAGACCCTCTTCAGTTCGCATACCGACAGAACAGGTCCACAGACGACGCAGTGAACACGGCCCTTCACACAGCCCTCACACATCTGGACACACTATAGCACACACCATCACACACACACCATCTCACACACACACACACCCACACACACACACACACAATAACACACAGTATAACATACACACAGTATAACACTAACTCACAATCCTCCATACACACTGTAACACTAATACACACACACACATTATATTGATATTATTCCACATCATCCAATTTAGACTCATCAGTTGATAAAAAACCTCTTTTGATATTAATCTATTTATACCTTAGATCTTTGGTTTTAGTGTTCTAGATCGGTTCAGTGTTCTAGATTTTTTGTAGCTGTCTCTTTTTCTCAGTGAGGTTCTTGACAGCTACACATCCTTTCAGACCCAGAGCGCTGAGTTGTCTTGTCACAGTAATACGATGGACAAAAACAGATTGGGAATTTTCCGGTCTCTCTGGTTGACCTTCTGGAAGTTTCTCCCCAATATACATAGGATCTCTGGAGCTCAGCCAGAGTTACCATTGGATTCTTGGTCACCTCTTTTATCAAAGTCCTTCTCCCCAGATTACTTAGTAATTACTTAATTTGGTGGGGCAGCCAGCTCTAGGAGGAGTCCTGGTTGTTCCAAGCTTCTTCTATTTAGATTTATTCTATTCACTAATTCTATTTAGAATTATGGAGGTCACTGTACTCTTGGAAACCCTTAGTGCAGCAGAATCTTTTGTAGCCATCTCCAGATCTGGCCTCCACACAGTCCTGTCTCAGAGCTCTACAGGCTTCTCTTTCCTCCACATGGCTTTGTTTTTGCTCTGACATGCCTTGTCAGCCATGAGACCTTATATGGACAGGTGTGTCTTTCCAAATCATGTCCGATCAACTGGACTCCAGATGTAGAAACATCTCAAAGATCAGGAGCAAAGGGAAAGCTTCATTTCAAGTGTCATTGGAAAGGATTTGAATACTTATGTCCAAGCAAAATTGTAGATTTTCCTTTTTAATAAATTTCCAATTCTAAAATTCTGTTTCTCATTGTGGACACTGGCGAAGCCAGCAGTAAAATAGTAGAGAAGACTGACAGTAGACTGACGAAGAGCAGCGCAACCAAAATGGGCAGCTGTGTGACAAGGCTTGACTTTGGAGCCTGGCTGGAGGACTAGAGGCCAGCTGTGAGAACTTGCTGGTGAGGACCAGCACGGCATGCCTGTAGACCGGAGCGGGGTTTAATATCTGTGAGATGTAATGGTTAAAGCTGAACTACCCTTCACTGTAGCTCTCCACTGCTGCTGTGTTCAATAAAAGAACACTTGTTTGAAACACCATGTGTCTTGCATCTTTTTCTTCTACACCAACACAAAACTTATGCATTTATAAAACATACATAGGGCAGCATTTTATTACAGATAGGTACTTACAGGTGTCTAATATATGTAGGACATTATATAGGTATTAATATATGTATATACATGTACATATACACTATATTTCCAAAAGATTTTACTTGTCTGCCTTCACACATATATGAACTTGAGTGACATGCCATTCTTAATCCATAGGGTTTAATATGATGTCAGCCCACCCTTTGCAGCTATAACAGCTTCAACTTTTCTGGCAAGGCTTTCAACAAGGTTTAGGAGTGTGTTTATGGGAATTTTTGACCGTTCTTCCAGAAGCACATTTGTGAGGTCAGACACCGATGTTGGATGAGAAGATCTGGCTCACAGTCTCCACTCTAATTCATCCCAAAGGTGTTCTATTGGGCTGAGGTCAGGATTCCTGAAAAACAACCCCACACCATAATCCCCCCTCCATCAAACTTTATAACTTTACATGTCATTTTATGTGGCCGACCACTTCGTGGCTGAGTTGCTGTTGTTCCCAATCGCTTCCACTTTGTTATGATCCTACTGACAGTTGACTGTGGAATATCTAGTAGTGAGGAAATTTTACAACTGGACTTGTTGCACAAGTGGCGTCCGATCATGGTACCACGCTGGAATTCACTGAGCTCCTGAGAGCGAACCATTCTTTCACTAATGTCTGTAGAAGCAGTCTGCAGGCCTAGGGCCTCGGCTTTATACACCTGTGGCCATGGAAGTGACTGAAACACGTGAATTCATTGATTTGGATGGGTGACTGAATACCTTTGGCAATATAGTGTATATGATGTGTTGTATGACATTATAGAGGTATCGAAATGTATAACATATATGAGATATATTATTACACGCCTTCTCACTAAGTAGCGCTGTATGTGTATGTTTGTGTGTAATGCAGTAATACAGGCAGCAATAACAAACAAAACACAGCTGCCAATTTGCCGCTTTCCTACAGGCGCCATCTGACACACACACACACACACACACACACACTCACACACACACACACACACACACACACACACACACACACACACACACACAGACACACACACACAGTCTCTCTCTCTCAATCAGACATGTAGTGTGTTTGTGTATGTGTGCACTACAATCAGTCAGCAACTTCCTGCACAAATTATTTCCATCCCTCACCCTCACTCACCCTTCCTCTCTCTCTCTCTGCTCTTTCTTCCACTCCTCCTTGCTTTCTCATCTTTTTTCTCTCTCTTCTCCTTCTGTCTCTTTCTCTCTCTTTCCCATTCTTCTTCTCTTTCTTTCTCTATCATCGCTCTTTCACGCCTCCTTAATCTCTATCTCACTCTGTCTCTGTCACTCTCTCTCTCTCTCCCTCTCTCTCTGTCTCTGTCTCTCTCTCCCTCTCTCTCTCTGTCTCTGTGTCTCTCTCTCTCTCTCTCTCTCTCTCTCTGTCTCTGTCTGTCTCTCTCACCCCCTCTCTCTCTGTCTCTGCCTCTCTCTCTCTCTGTCTAGTAAAAACAAATTGAAACATTTCAGCATTCTTTCACTTTGGTATCTGTTTCCTCATCTTAATGTTCAGCAGAACCACCTGTCAATAAACACACACACACACACACACACACACACACACACACACACACACACACACATACACACACACACACACACACACACACACTGGCTCAGTGCCAGAATCTGTCTGCCTTAAACATGGACACTGTACAGCTGCAAAACGACATGACTCCCTTCTCTCTCTCTCTCTCTCTCTCTCTCTCTCTCTCTCTCTCTCTCTCACATTGTCTGTCTCTCTCTCTCTCTCTCTGTTCTCTCTTTACCCCTTCCTGTCAAACAAAAAGACAGATAAACAGATGAATGCCTGAGCCAACAAACAAATGGATGGACAGTCGATCAAATAAATCGACGGCCAAATGAACAAACAAACAAACGGACAATCGTACAAACAATCAGATGGACAATTGAATGGACAAACACATGAACGAATGGATAGACAAATAAACAAATGGATGGACGGACAAGTGAACAAGCTGATGTAGGGACAAACCCGCAAATGAGCAGATAGATGAATGAAGGAATGAATAGATGACAAGAAGACAGATGAGTTAGCTTCACAGGGTATCTTTCATTTGGTGGTTGTCTTTCGCTTGGTGGTTATCTTTTACTCAGTTGTTATCTTTCATTTGGTGGTTGTCTTTCGCTTGGTGGTTATCTTTCTCTTGGTGGTTATCCTTCTCTTGGTGGTTATCTTTCACTTGGTAATTATCTTTCACTTGGTGTTTATCTTTCTCTTGGAAGTTATCCTTCACTTGATGATTATCTTTCTCTTGGTGGTTATCTTTCTCTTGGTGGTTATCCTTCACTTGGTGGTTATCTTTCACTTGGTGTTAATCTTTCTCTTGGTGGTTATCTTTCACTTGGTGTTTATCTTTCTCTTGGAAGTTTTTCTTCACTTGGTGGTTATCATTCACTTGGTGTTTATCTTTCTTTTGGAAGTTATCCTTCACTTGGTGATTATCTTTCTCTTGGTGGTTATCTTTCTCTTGGTGGTTATCCTTCACTTGATGGTTATCTTTCACTTGGTGTTAATCTTTCTCTTGGTGGTTATCTTTCACTTGGTGTTTATCTTTCTCTTGGAGGTTTTTCTTCACTTGGTGGTTATCCTTCACTTGGTGTTTATCTTTCTCTTGGAAGTTATGCTTCACTTGGTGATTATCTTTCTCTTGGTGGTTATCTTTCTCTTGGTGGTTATCCTTCACTCGGTTGTTATCTTTCATTTGGTGGTTGTCTTTCGCTTGGTGGTTATCTTTCACTTGGTGGTTATCTTTCTCTTGGTGGTTATCTTTCACTTGGTAATTATCTTTCACTTGGTGTTTATCTTTCTCTTGGAAGTTTTTCTTCACTTGGTGATTATTTTTCACTTGGTGGTTATCCTTCACATGGTGTTTATCTTTCTCTTGGAAGTTATCCTTCACTTGATGATTATCTTTCTCTTGGTGGTTATCTTTCTCTTGGTGGTTATCCTTCACTTGGTGGTTATCTTTCACTTGGTGTTTATCTTTCTCTTGGAAGTTTTTCTTCTCTTGGTGGTTATCCTTCACTTGGTGGTTATCTTTCTCTTGGTGGTTATCCTTCACTTGGTGTTTATCTTTCTCTTGGAAGTTATCCTTCACTTGGTGATTATCTTTCTCTTGGT
This sequence comes from Pygocentrus nattereri, assembly GCF_015220715.1. Lineage (NCBI taxonomy): Eukaryota > Metazoa > Chordata > Actinopteri > Characiformes > Serrasalmidae > Pygocentrus > Pygocentrus nattereri. The sequence continues at coordinate 4,626,340 of NC_051227.1, read as the reverse complement.
GGTTATCTTTCTCTTGGTGGTTATCCTTCACTTGGTGATTATCCTTCTCTTGGTGGTTATCTTTCTCTTGGTGGTTATCCTTCACTTGGTTGTTTTACTTCACTTGGTAGTTATCTTTCTCTTGGTAGTTATCTTACACTTGATAGTGATCTTTCCCTTGGTAATTATCCTTCACTTGGTGGTTATCCTTCACTTGGTGGTGATCTTACACTTGGTGGTTATGCTTCACTTGGTGGTGATCTTTCACTTGGTGGTTATCTTTCACTTGGTGGTTATCTATCACTCAGTGGTTATCTTTAACATGGTGGTTATCTTTCTCTTGGTGGTTACCCTTCTGTAAGTGGTGATCTTTCACTAGGTGTTTATCTTTCACTTGGTGGTTATCCTTCACTTGATGGTTATCCTTCACTTGGTGGTTATCCTTCACTTGGTGGTTATCCTTCACTTGATGGTTATCCTTCACTTGGTGGTTAGCCTTCACTTGGTAGTTATCGGGACACTGCTTATGTACCCATTACCCAAGTTCAGGACATCCCAGTTCATTGAAAGAGGAGAATTGCAGCCATTGAACTGGCACTGGACAGCTCACAATACGTACTTTGTACAAGTATACGGTGTACAAGAACCAGATTAACCTACTCACAAAGTAAACATGGCTTCAGCTTCCCTGGGGCTTTAAACTGTCTTGTCAGCCTCAGTGTAGACAGTCAGACAGTGGAAGCTGCACGTGTGAACACTCAGAGACACATGCAACCAATTTCAGCCAGACCACAGCACAGCTCAACAGTTCTTGTAACAAGAAGCTAATTTATGAGCCTGCTAATGTCTCTTCTTCCTCTCTCTCTTCCACTCTCTCTCTCTCTCTCTCTCTCTCTCTCTCTCTCGCTCTCTCGCTCTCTCTCTCTCTCCCCTCCCAGTCTGTAAATGTTTGTGTGTGTGGGTGAGAGTCTTTACTGCGATCTGTGTTGTCGTGTTGATTTCACACTCTGGTTTACTGTCTAAACACAACATGTCTGTAAAACATGTCTGGTTAGGGGTGTGTGTGTTAGGGTGGAGAGTGGGGTGATCTGGGAAATAACTGGCTTTCTGTATTAAAAATTGGCCTTGGAGTCAAATTTAATATTCAGATTTGTGAGACATTATTTAAAACATATGACATAGGACTCTTTAGGCTGCAGGCATCATGAAGGGGACCATCCACTGACCTCTAATCTTAAAACAGACGGTTCTTCAATCATTCTTCAGTAAAGACAGTGGTTCTATATTGAACCATCAACACTCAAAGAACCCCTGACTTGCTTAAATGTTTCTTCTGATTGATACATAATGTGTGGCATATGTTTTAATTAGAACCTTTTTAAAAAAGTTCTATTTTTGAAAGTGGCTCTATATAAATAACACTGACAGTCAAAGAACCACAGGTATGGTGAAATGGTTCTTCAGATGGATGGATAATGTGTTAACATACAGTTTTGCATAGAAACATTTGAAAATGGTTTTATATAAAACCAGAAAGGATCCTACTATTGGTACAATGTCAAGGACCATCCACAGATCGCTAATCTTGAAACAGATGGTTCTTCAATGGTTCTTTAGTAAAGACAATTGTTCTATATAGAACCATTGACATTTAAAGAACCATTCACATGCATAAATATTTCTTCAGATTGACAGCGAATGTGCTGTACATTGTTTTAACTAGAACCTTTTTGAAAATGGTTCTATATAGAACCAAAAAGGATCCTGCTATTGGTACAATGTCAAGGACCATCGACAGACCACTAATCTTAAAACAGATGGTTCTTCAAGGGATCTTTACTAAAGAGAGTGGTTCTATATAAAAACCATTGACACGCAAAGAACTATTGGCATGGTGAAATGGTTCTTCAGATTTAAGAAGAATGGTTACTTGCATATTGGGTAATAATCTGATTACTACAGAAAATCAGATTTTGTCAGTAACTGATTCAGTGTCCATCCATCCATCCATCCATCCATCCATCCATCCATCCATCCATCCATCCATCCATCCATTATCTTCCGCTTTTCCGGTGGTTCAGTGTGTTTACACTTAATAATCTGATAATTATAGAAAATCAGATTGTATCAGTAACTGGTTTAGTGTATTTACACTTAAAAATCCGATAACTGCTGAAAATCTGATTTTGTCAGTAACTGTTTCAGTGTGTTTACACTTAATAATCTGATTCTTCTTCTTCTTTCGGCTGCTCCCTTTAGGTTGTCCCCACAGTGGATCATCTTCCTCCATCTTGCCCTATCCATTGCCTCCTCTACTTTTAAACCAACCATCTCCATGTCCACCTTCACTACATCCATAAACCTTCTCTGAGGTCTACCTCTTCTCCTTCTACCCGGCAGCTCCATCTCCAACATTTTTTGACCAATATATCCACTATTCCTCCTCAACACATGTCCAGACCATCTCAACCTGGCCTCTCTGGCTTTATCTCCAAACTGCTCCACCTTCACTGTCCCTCTGATCTGCTCAATTCTAATCTTTTCTATCCTTTTCACTCCCAACGAAAATCTCAGCATCTTCATCTCTGCCACCTCCTGCTCAGCCTCCTGTCTTTTAGATAGAACCACAGTCTCCAAACCATACATCATAGCAGGACGCACTACTGTCTTGTAAACCTTCCCTTTCACTCTTACTGCTATCCTTCTGTCACACATCAGCCCTGACATCCGTCTCCACCCACTCCGTCCTGCCTGCACCCTCTTCTTCACCTCTTTTCTACACTGTCCATTGCTCTGGATGGTTGACCCAAGATATTTGAAGTCATCCACCTTTACAACCTCTAGTCCTTGCATTTTCACCTTTCCACCTGCCTCCCTCTCATTCACACACATGTATTCCGTCTGGTCTCTACTGACCTTCATTCCTCTCCTCTCCAGTGCAAACCTCCACCTCTCCAGATTCTCTTCCACCTGCTCTCTACTCTCACCACAGATTACAATGTCATCTGCAAACATCATGGTCCATGGAGCCTCCTGCCTGACCTCATCTGTCAACCATTGCCAACAAGAAGGGGCTCAAAGCTGATCCCTGATGTAACCCTACCTTCTGGTTCAGTGTGCTTACACTTAATAATCTAATAATTATAGAAAATCAGATTGTATCAGTAACTGATTTAGTGTGTTCACACTTAAAAATCTGATAATTATAGGAAATCAGATTTTATCAGTTACTGGTTCGGTATGTTTACAATTAATAATCTGATAACTGCAGAAAATCAGATTGTGTCAGTATCAGTATCATGTCTTCATGTGCTTGGGTAATCGGATAATGGGAAAACTGCGGATCTACATGTGTCAGACAGTAAATGGATTCCTGCTTTACAACTGGACAATAAACTCACAGTATACGTACACATAACATAAAACTCAAACTGCATGCTGAGGCTCTTCACGCCACTTTACCTGAAAACATGAAAATACATCATCTAGAAGATCAATAATACTTAAATCCTTCATTTTGTGTTTAGCTGCGTCTCTCGGCAACACTGCTGGCTTAATTCTGATACCGCCATCTGTTTTTGGACATGCACAGAATTGGAAAGAAATCAGAGTAAGAGTTCACATGCACTGAGAAATCTGATTACTGAGCTAAAATCCAGACTCTTTAGAAATCAGAAAGCTGATTATAATCTGATTACTGAGTGCATGTAAATGCACTCCATGTGACACCATGTGGACCAATCACAAGTCTCAGGACAGGAGAGACCTCAGAACAAATGACGTGGAGAAATGACACGTCTCGTAACACGACACAGTCATTAGAGGCTCAACGATTAAAGAATGCTGCAGCTTCAAATGTCAGACTCTGCACTGCCCTCTAGTGGAGCACAGAAGTCAGACCTCTCTTTCTTCCTCATCAACAGTTCTCTTTTATCTCACTCTCTGTGTCTCTACATGGTCATACTTTCAGTTTTTTTCTCTCTAGTCATCAGACGCTCTCTCATTCTCTGTCTCTCTATCTCTCTCTGTAGATCAAAGCGTATCTTCTCTCTGATCACTTTCCCATCATGACCTTCTCACTGCTTCAGGTGGCTTTTTACAGAGCACCTCAGTCACACACTCAGATCTCCTTGCGATGAGAATCTCTCTCTCTCTCTCTCTCTCTCTCTCTCTCTCTCTCTCTCTCTCTCTCTCTCTCTCTGTAGGTTAAATGGAGCTCGCTCTAATTCCCCCCCACACCTGCTCTCCCTAAGTGATTCTGTGTGTGTGTGTGTATATTTAGCTGTGGGCGGCGGTTTCGTGTTGCTGTTGGAGAAAAGGAGCGGCACATTAAGGAGTGTATGTGTCTGAAGTATGTGGGGTGTGTATGTGTGTGTGTGTGTGTGTGTGTCACTGGCACAAAATAAAGGAGGTCTAAAGTCACAGTCTGGACTGAGACTGGACCAGAAGATGGCAACAGAAAAAATCGTCCTGTTAGCTTAGCTAACTCGCTAAACATGAACAGTAACAGCACAGAGGTATATCTAATTATATCAGATAATTAAATCCTCTCGAGGGTACAGTGCTGCACACTGATCTGCATCAAAGCACAGAGATATCTGGCATGGTTGGTGTCACTGGGGTGACTAGTGTGCAGCGTGCAGTTGCGGTTAGCCAAGGAGCTACCACAGCAGTTAGGCCTGTTTCACACATACTGCCTCTGGAAGCTGGTGATTTCAGGGAGCATATCTCTGGTTTCATTAGAGAAAGCAAAGTGATCTAGGGCTCGTTGGAAAGGGTTCATCATGCTGTGTTCTAACATTTCTCTGCTGATCTACAGAGCTTCAAAGATTTTACACTGAGCATCATCGTCTCTTTTTTCCTGAAGATTACAGTAAGAAGTCCTGTGTGGTTGGAGAGGTGCTTAACACCCTGTAATCCTGTACAGTTTGAAGTCAGTTACTCTTATTTTTTCCAAGTTATGGTGCTGTAAATTTTTGGCTCTCTGGAGCTCTGCCACAGGTGAGAGTTTTTGACAAGTCTGCCTAGGGTGCGCCTAAGTAGGATACACATTTGCAAGATTCCAGGGGTCCGTATCTCTGGCTCCCTGAAGGCTAGCAAGGCAGTCCTGTGCTCGTTAGAAAGGGCACAACATGCTCTACTGAATTCTGGAGCTTGGCCTCATCTGGGATTTTAACATTTTTTGTTGTAAAGCATGTCTTTCTCCTGTTGTTTCACTCAACTTTCATCATAAAACTGCTGGCTTTAAGTCTTGAAACCCCTGGTCTGGTGTGAGCAAACCAGCAGAGTGTAACTACAGCTCTCATGCACTGGCCTTTCATACATACAGGAGTAGTACTTTAGCAAGGAAGTTCAAGTGCTGCATGATGTGTGTGAGATTGGGATAAATTAACCCAGAGAACTCATTGAGGTAAATTAACTCAGACAAGTCATTACCTTGGCTCACCAGTTGATATGAAAAGCAAGACATTTCACACCCCTCACACCATTCACAGGCAGTATGTGTGAAATGGCCCTAACTTGCTATCCATAAACAGTGAAGCCAGTCTGATAGGTATGGTGCAGCACATTGATCTGTAGCAAAAAAACGTGTAGGTATCTCAAATCAAATCAAATCAAATCAAATTTATTTGTATAGCGCTTTTTACAACGGATGTTGTCACAAAGCAGCTTTACAGGATTTTAGAAAAGACAAAGTTTCCACAGGACTGTAAGAATGTACAGAATGTACAGAAACCCCCCAGTGGGCAAGCCGGGGGCAACAGTGGCAAGGAAAAACTCCCTCAGAACTGAGGAAGAAACCTTGGGAGGAACCAGACTCACCAGGGGGGACCCATCCTCCTCTGGTCAAACTACCTACAAGTGATTATACTACTAATATTATCAGCAGTAATATTGATATTAGGAATATCTAGGAGTCTATGAGAACATCAGCGTAGGGTGGGTATCTAGCATGGTTGCCCTGCTGGTCATCAGTTTTGGATACTGGTATGCTGGTCAACCAGATTGACCATGCTGAGGTGACCAGCTAAATCAGCTTAGACCAGAATGGAATTTAAGTTGGCCTTTTTTTCAGTAGGGTGGTACCAGTAGGGTAACATGTGCAGCTGCAGTTAGCCAATGAGCTAACACAGCAGTTAGCAAACTGGCTAACTTGCCTACTGTAAAAAATAAAAATGCAACAGTGAGCATATATTATATCAGATAACTAAATACTCACCACAGCACAGCACAGCACTGCAAACTGATGTGTGGTAAAAAAAGTGTAGATGACTAGCGCGGTTGGCTAACATTGCAGTTAGCAAGCTGGCTAAATCATCTACTACAAAGAGTGAAATCACAGAAGTAGTGATGATAATGGAGTCTCCCATCTGATTGCCTATCATACAGTCTCTCTCTTTGTGTGTTTATTTATAGCCAGAGGGGAAGATTAAATTTAGAGTTTCCTTCATTTGGAGGTTAATCACTGCTATACAAAGCTCTGCCCTTTCAGAAGTAAATTTGCACATCAAAGTTCTAAACTGAGCAAAATCACTCGTCACTTCTTTGAGTATTTTGCATTGAACTTAAAGTAAATTCACTCGTGAGAATCTGCTGGCAAACACTGGTGTCACTGGGCCTAAAGGGTGACGTGTCTCCACCAGTTTTGCAATTATGTGTCATTTTGATGATCCCGAGATGATTAGCCTAACGGCTAACCCCATTACCTATTAATACTGTCAACATTACATCATTATGGAATGAAGAGGGAAAGTAATCGAGGAGAGAGCATTTAGAGAGAGAAAAGAAGGAGAGGAAGAGAGACTGGAAAAGAGTTGAGAGAGAGAAAGCGAGAGAGAGAGATAGATAGAGAGAGAGAGAGAGAGAGAGAGAGAAAGAGAGAGATAGAGAGAGAGAGAGAGAGAGAAAGAGAGAGAGAGTGCAGCTGCTTGGCTGTTGGTCAGCAGTCTGAGCTGTTAGTAGGTTGCCGGGGGCAACAGGGAACCAAAACAGAGACACGGATTCAAACAGTTCAGCAAAGACTTGCTCACAACTACGCAACATACAAACAAGTCAACACCAACACACAATCACAGTTCAATACCAGAGGATGAAGAAGGAACCTTCTTCATCCTCAACCTTCTTCAGAAAAAAAATCACTTTAGTCTTTCTGGAAGTTCTACATACATTACTGTGAATACGAGTGGTAGCCTAACCAGGTGTCAGTCAGTTGGTCCCTAGCTAAGGAGAAGACTTATTTGGGTTAATTCACCCCAGTGACTTGTCTGGGTTAATTTACCTCAGTGAGTTCTCTGGGTTAACTTACCCCAATGACTTGTCTGGGTTAATTTACCCGAATGACTTGTCTGGGTTAACTTACCCAAATGACTTGTCTGGGTTGACTTACCCAAATGACTTGTCTGGGATAACTAACCATAATGACTTATCTGGATTCATTTACCCTGACAGGTTGTCTGGGTATCATTACTATGATTTGTCCTTTTTATTTGTCCTGTTTACCGTACCCTGATAACTTACGCTGATGACTTGTCCTGGTTAACTTACCCTGATGACTTGTCCTGATTAACTTATGCTGATGACTTGTCCTGATTAACTTATGCTGATGCCTTGTCCTGGTTAACTTACCCTGATAACTTGTCCTGGTTAACTTATGCTGATGACTTGTCCTGATTAACTTATGCTGATGCCTTGTCCTGGTTAACTTACCCTGATGACTTGTCCTGGTTAACTTACCCTGATGACTTGTCCTGGTTAACTTACCCCGATGACTTGTCCTGGTTAACGTACCCTAATGACTTGTCCTGGTTAACTTACCCTGATGACTTGTCCTGGTTAACTTACCTCGATGACTTGTCCTGGTTAACTTACCCTGCTTATTTGTCCTGGTTAACTTATGCTGATGACTTGTCCTGGTTAACGTACCCTAATGACTTGTCCTGGTTAACCTATGCTGATGACTTGTCCTGGTTAACTTACCCTGCTTATTTGTCCTGGTTAACTTACCCTGATGACTTGTCCTGGTTAACTTACCCTGATGACTTGTCCTAGTTAACGTACCCTAATGACTTGTCCTGGTTAACCTTCCCTGCTTATTTGTCCTGGTTAACTTACCCTGATGATCTGTCCTGGTTAACTTATGCTGATGACTTGTCCTGGTTAACTTACCCTAATGACTTGTCCTGGTTAACTTACGCTGATGACTTGTGCTAGTTAACTTACCCTGATGACTTGTCCTGGTTAACTTACCCTGATGACTTGTCCCGATTAACTTATGCAGATGACTTGTCCTGGTTAACTTACCCTGATGACTTGTCCTGGTTAACTTACGCTGATGACTTGTCCTGGTTAACTTACGCTGATGACTTGTCCTGGTTAACTTACGCTGATGACTTGTCCTGGTTAACTTACACTGCTTATTTGTCCTGGTTAACTTACGCTGATAACTTGTCCTGGTTAACTCACCCTGCTTATTTGTCCTGGTTAACTTATGCTGATGACTTGACCTGGTTAACTTACCCTGTTTATTTGTCCTGGTTAACTTACCCTGATGACTTGTCCTGGTTAACTTACCCTAATGACTTGTCCTGGTTAACTTACCCTGATGACATGTCCTGGTTAACTTACCCTGCTAATTTGTCCTAGTTAACTACTATCTAAATTGTGTGAAACATAAGCTATGTTAATAATTTAGAAATATCACCATATTACAGAGGCCTATCTGCGAAATAGACTCTGAAGGCACCCCCGGCTCCCACTGAAGCACCGCTATAGATCGTGGTCCAACACCATGAGACTTTACTTCTTCACCTGCTACAGCGTCTCAAGTTCAGCATGAAGGGTTAGGGTGGCTTCTGCAGGGAAAGGTCAAGACTTAAGCACTTCTATTAATACACACAACACACACAGTAAAAACAGACACTCCTCAGTTTACTAAAACACCCGGTTGACACTGTACACCAGAGAGATGCCCACATATACACATTAACACATACAAATGTGTCCACAAACAGATGTACAGGGATACATTTCAGAAAGAAATGATTTCACATTGAGCCAGATAAATTAACCCCAGACTCGTCTGTCCAGAAGGAGAAGAGTGGCAGTAGCAGTGGCAGTAGCTTCAAAGGTTCAACTTGTGCTAAAATCAAATCACAAAACTTCCACTACTTCAGGCCCCAGAGACAGAGGTCTAACCACTACCTTCAGTGAGAAAAGCTACATTATATGCACTGCTCAAAAAAATAAAGGGAACACTTAAACAACACATTATAACTCCAAGTAAATCAAACTTCTGTGTAATCAAACTGTCCACTTAGGAAGCAACACTGATTGACAATCAATTTCATATGCTGTTGTGCAAATGGAATAGACAGGTGGAAATTATTGGCAATTAGCAAGACACACTCAATAAAGGAGTGGTTCTGCAGGTGGGGACCACAGACCACTTCTCAGTACCTTTCTGCTTTCTGGCTGATGTTTTGGCCACTTTTGAATGTTGGTGGTGCTTTCACATTCGTGGTAGCATGAGACGGACTCTACAACCCACACAAGTGGCTCAGATCAAATCAAATCATCAAATCAATCAACGGATGTTGTCACAAAGCAGCTTTACAGAATTTCGGAAAAGACAAAGTTTCAACAAGACTGTAAGAATGTACAGAAACCCCCCGGTGGGCAAAAACTCCCTCAGGACTGAGGAAGAAACCTTGGGAGGAAACATTTACATTTATGGCATTTAGCAGACGCTCTTATCCAGAGCAACTTACAATTTGATCATTTTACACAGGTAGGCCAAGGTGGTGTTGGGAGTCTTGCCCAAGGACTCTTATTGATATAGTGTAGGGTGTCTGCCCAGGCTGAGGATTGAACCCCAGTCTACAGTGTAAAAGGCAGAGGTGTTACCCGCTGCGCTATACCAACCACGAGGGATAGGAACCAGGCTCACCAGGGGGGACCCATCCTCCTCTGGTCGAACTACCTACAAGTGATTATATTACTAATATTAATAGCAGTAATATTGGTATTAGGAATAACTAGGAGTCTATGAGAACATCAGTGTAGGGTGAGCAGCTCGTCCAAGGCAGGTGGTGGCAGCTGGTGCATGGGCAGCTGGTCTGAAGTGGGTAGCAGGAGGGCTCAGCAGTCGGTCGTCCTTCAGTGTCCAGCCGGACATATGGGTGATTGTATATTCAAAAAGAAAGCAGGTAGATGGAATTAGTTTTATTCTATCCATTTGTACATAAACAGGGAATGTAAACATTTACAGAGTGTGGCTAATGACTCCGGCAGATCTGACTATGACAGCTTAACTAAAAGGAGAGAACCAGAAGGAGACACAGACATGGCATCCCTCCGCTCCACCGTCCACAAACTTGAGTGACCGCGTGCGAGCAGCGGGACGACAGCACCAGCGTCTCAGTTTACTATAATTCCCTGTGTCCATGGACTCCTGGATCTGCTGCCTTTATCTAAGGGGGAAGATTAGCTACCAAAAGCTAAACTGAACAAGTGAGTTTTCAGCCTATTCTTAACGACTGAGACTGTCTGAGTCCCGAACAGTTTCTGGAAGATCATTCCAGAGTTTGGGGGCTTTATAAGAAAAAGCTCTTCCTCCAGCTGAAACCTTCTGAATTCTGGGGACTATTAATAAGCCAGCACTCTGTGATCTGAGTGGTCGTGATGGCTCATAATGAGAAACAAGTTCTTGTAAGCACTCAGGAGCAAGACCATGTAGGGCTTTATAAGTCAATAAAAGGATTTTATAATCAATACGGAATTTAATAGGTAGCTCAGGTAGTGCAGCTCATCCAGGATGGCACATCAATGCGAGCTGTGGCAAAAAGGTTTGCTGTGTCTGTCAGCGTAGTGTCCAGAGGCTGGAGGCGCTACCAGGAGACAGGCCAGTACACCAGGAGACGTGGAGGAGGCCGTAGGAGGGCAACAACCCAGCAGCAGGACTGCTACCTCTGTCTTTGTGCAAGGAGGAACAGGAGGAGCACTGCCAGAGCCCTGCAAAATGATGTCCAGCAGGCCACAAATGTGCATGTGTTTGCACAAACAATTAGAAACCGACTCCATGAGGATGGTATGAGGGCCCGATATCCACAGATGGGGGTTGTGCTCACAGCCCAACACCGTGCAGGACGCTTGGCATTTGCCAGAGAACACCAGGATTGGCAAATTTGCCACTGGCGCCCTGTGCTCTTCACAGATGAAAGCAGGTTCACACTGAGCACATGTGACAGACATGACAGAGTCTGGAGACGCCGTGGAGAGCGATCTGCTGCTTGCAACATCCTTCAGCATGACCGGTTTGGCAGTGGGTCAGTAATGGTGTGGGGTGGCATTTCTTTGGAGGGCAGTACAGCCCTCCATGTTCTCGCCAGAGGTAGCCTGACTGCCATTAGGTACCAAGATGAGATCCTCAGACCCCTTGTGAGACCATATGCTGGTGCAGTTGGCCCTGGGTTCCTCCTAATGCAGGCCAATGCTAGACCTCATGTGGCTGGAGTGTGTCAGCAGTTCCTGCAAGATGAAGGCATTGAAGCTATGGACTGGCCCGCCCGCTCCCCAGACCTGAATCCGATTGAGCACATCTGGGACATCATGTCTCGCTCCATCCACCAACGCCACATTGCACCACAGACTGTCCAGGAGTTGGCGGATGCTTTAGTCCAGATCTGGGAGGAGATCCCTCAGGAGACCATTCGTCACCTCATCAGGAGCATGCTCAGTCGTTGTAGGGAGGTCATACAGGCACATGGAGGCCACACACAATACTGAGCCTCATTTTGACTTGTTTTAAGGACATCACATCAAGTTGGATCAGCCTGTCGTGTGTTTTTCCACTTTAATTTTGTGTGACTCCAAATCCAGGCCTCCATTGGTTAATAAATTTGATTTCCATTGATGATTTTGTGGGATTTTGTTGTCAGCACATTCAACTTTGTATAGAACAAAGTATTCAATGAGAATTTTTCATTCATTCAGATATAGGATGTGTTATTTGAGTGTTCCCTTTATTTTTTTGAGCAGTGTATAATATACACTCACTGGCCACTTTATTAGGTAGACCTGTTCAGTTGCTTGTTAACACAAATAGCTAATCAGCCAGTCACACGGCTGAACTCAATGCATTAAGGCATGTAGAGGTGGTCAAGACAACTTGCTGAAGTGCAGACCGAGCATCAGAACGGGGAAGAAAGGGGATTTAAGGGACTTTGAACGTGGCGTGGTTGTTGGTGTCAGACGGGCTGGTCTGAGTATTTCAGAAACTGCTGATCTACTGGGATTTTCACGCACAACCATCTCTAGGGTTTACAGAGAACGGTGCGAAAAAGAGGAAATATCCAGTGAGCGGTCAGTTGTGTGGATGAAAATGCCTTGTTGACGTGAAAGGTCAGAGGAGAATGGGCAGACTGGTTCCAGATGATAGGAAAGCAACAGTTACTCAAATAACCAACTAAAATCTCAGAGGAACGTTTCCAACACCTGTGTCCCACGAAGAATTAAGACAGTTCTGAAGGCAAAAGGGGTCCAACCTTTTACTAGCAATAAATAATAAATAATAAAGTGGCCAATGAGTGTATATGGGGCATATTTTATATTTTTTATATATATTTGCACAAGAATTTACAGGAAACAAAAGAGCAGAGCAACAAAAGAGAGAATGTGCTGGAAAAGTAAAAAAATTAAAAATACTAATTTTACTATTAGTAAAAAAACTAATACTATTATTTTTATAATTAGATTTGAATTAAATTTGTTTTTTAATTAAAACAAAGTTCATTTAAAAGTTTGTACTTAAACCTCAGAGTGTTTTTAGTCTGATCTCTTCCAGTGAAGCTCATGTTCAGATGACTCAGATTCAGGTGATGGGTTTGATCTGTTGATCAGAGACTTTTATACAAACTTGTCCATGCAGCTGGACATAACTGGTGAAACAGCACCAAACAACTTTACATTCTGAAATTCATGTTGAAATTTCAAAAATTCTACTTTTCACTTGAACTGTTAGGCTGTTTATGTCATTTCTAATGAAAAATGCCTCGCTTTTTATACAATGCAGATATAATAAATCACTGCTTTTATTCGGTTTTTGATATAACGGACCAAATGAAAAGGCTCAAAATGACTTGGGAAAAGGTCTGGTTCCATAGACATACATTAAAAGTAGGTTTGTTAGTAGTTAACATGTTGGAAATATGAGGTTTTGCTCCGACAACAGCGAAATATGATTTATATGCATGGTCCAATATCCTGACAAGGTATGAAAACAAATGTGTGTGTGTCGGGGGGGTGGAGGTCAGGGTGGTTACTCTGACCTGAGAGCACTGTTTAATGTAAACACACAAAGGGGAGTAGGATGACAGATTGATGGATGAGAGGGGAGGGAACGATGACAGAGTAAAAGGAGGATGATCGTGAAGAGATGATTGACTGATAATGTGTCTTAGCCCAAATGTAGTCGATCAGCCAAGGCATGTTTGGGGTCTGAATCTTTGTTCTTTGGTTTTAGCACTCAAGCTATGAAGCTAAAGTATCTTAAAAAGTATTGAATGGCTTAGCATTACTAACTGCACACCTAAATCATCACAAACTGTGTTCAGTACATCTAATAGTCCTGTTTATGTGGTTTCTGACACTGTATGACTCACTGTGGACTAAAGTACATTAAAAAAGCAGTAGCAGGGCTGAATTTTATGGCGTGTCACAGTGTCAGAAACCACATACGTGTGTGTGAGTAGTTAAGAAGGCTGTGCAAATTGTGTACGATTGTGTTTTTTTGCAGATCTAGCACTTTAACTTGGGCCTGGGGCCCAGCCCAGAGAGGCTAATCCCGCTTCCGGCCATTAAAAGCCCACCCACAAGCAGAGAGCCTGGCTGAGGAGGGGGTATTAAGTTGTTGCCTTGGATCTGTGCTACTAATAATTTGCTGTTCTTCATTAAAATGGAGGAAAACTGGAAGAAAACCACATAGGGTGTGTTGTAGTGGGAGCATTAGCGTAGATTAGCATGCTAGCTAGCAAACAGGTCCTCAGTTCTCCGCCTTAAAACAAAGGTATTCAGTCAGTTGAGACGTGTTTGAAGTTCGCTTCTTTAGTTCTAGCTCTGGAGCTTCACAGCTAATGTAGCTAACAAGTGATGGGAGCTTATGCTGGACGGATTAGCATGGTGCTAACTGCAGGAACCATGTGGGGTTGCTCTGTAATCTCGAATGGACTTCATGATGGAACGACACACTGTGGGAAAACACTTTAAGCTGAATTGAGCTCTGAGCGGTGGGTTTAACGCTGCTGTGGAGTCCAGCATGAGTTTATGAGGCTGCAGCGCCGTCGTAAACACAGCTTAACACCAATTACCGCTCAGAACGCACAAACCAACAAAGACCACATTGTTCTATCTGCGTTTATCTGCCTTCCTCTCGCTTTTCCTCCTCCACTGTTCTCCACTCTCCACGTCGCTGATCTTCTCAATCTCTAATGCAACAGCGCCACCTGGTGGCTCAATCAGCAGGCGCTCAATGGGGAATTCCATGCAAAAAGTCATTCAGAAACAGACTGTCATACAGAGAGGTCTGGTGTGAAGTTGTTCCTGATTCCTGTCATTGGTAGAAATTGTAAACATATTGTTGATTCTCTACACACTTAAAAAACCTGGTTCCTCTATGCAGAACCATGAAAACATTTGCATGCTTAAATGGTTCTCTGCATGGTGAAATGGGTCTTCAGATTGATTGAGAATGTGTTGTATATGGCTCTACATAGCAGCAAAAACAGCACAAAAATGGAGATACAAGGTTTTCTTCCGACAGTGAAATAAAACGTGTTGAACGTCTGTTTTTTGCCAACATACATTAAAATGTAAATCGAGTGAATTATTATAAGTAAACTGTGATCTGTAGTGGGTGAAAAACTTGCTTGCACTAAATTTTGATTAAACTAATCTCAATTAAATATATTATATTACTTGTGTGTGTGTGTTTGTGTGTGTGTGAGTGTGTGTGAATGGTGTGTGTGCGTATATGAATGTGTGTGTGTGTGTGTTAGTGTGTTTGTATGTGTGAGTGTGTGAATATGTGTGTATGAATGTGTATGTGTGTCTGTGTGTGTATATGAGTGTGCATAGGTGTGTGTGTGTGTGTGTGTGTGTATGAATGTGTGTGTGCATGTGTCTGTGTGTATGTGTGCGTGTGTGTATGAGTGTGTATTTGTGTGTGTGAGTTTATGAATGTGTGTGTGTATGTGTGTGTCTGTGTATGAGTGTGCGTGTGTGTATGAGTTTGTGTGTGCGTGTGTGTTTGTGTGTATGTGTGTGTGTATGAGTGTGTGTTTGTGTGTGTGAATGTGTGTGTTTATGAATGTGTATGTGTGTCTGTGTATGAGTGTGTGTATGAGTGTGTGTGTGTGTATGTGTTAGTGTGTTTGTGTGTGAATGTGTGTGTGTGTCAGTGTGTACGTGTGTGTATGTGCGTGTGTTTGTATGAATGTGAATGTGTGTGTCCGTGTATGAGTGTGTGTAGGTGTGTGTGTGTTTGTGTGTGTGTCAGTGTGTATGTGTGTGTGCGTGTGTGTGTGAGCGTGTGAATGTGTGTGTGTGTGTATGAATGTGTATGTGTTTGTCTGTGTATGAGTGTGTGTAGGTGTGTGTGTGTGTTTGTGTGTGCATGTGAGTGTTTGTGTGTGTGTGTCTGTGTGTGAGTGTGTGTGTGTGTATGTTAGTGTGTGTGAATGTGTGTGTATGAATGTGTATGTGTGTGTGTGTGTGAGTGTGTGAATAGGTGTGTGTGTGTGTGTGTGTGTTTGTGTGTGTATGAGTGTTAGTGTTTGTGTGTGTGTTTGTGTGTGTATGAGTGTTAGTGTGTGTGTGTGTGTGTGTATGAGTGTGTGTGTGTGTGTGTGTGTGTGTGTGTGTGTGTGTGTGTGTGTGTGTGTTTTATGCAGCAGTGTAGTTTAATTCCTGTGACGAGAGTGGGGTCATCAACTCTGCAGCTGCACAGCCCAAACACTCACACATACACATACAATCATCTGTTTAGTATGGTGGGCTTGTCTGTGGTCAGAAAAGACCATTATACAAGGAATTACAGCCCCCCACCCTGGTTAATGCAGTCCTGCAGCTGTTCTCTGTGCTGCTGCCCCTCTGAGGTATTTTCCCACATCACAAAATCACAAAGACTCCTTTAATGCTGTTCTACATCCAAATGGACTTCAGCCCAGAAAGCCATAGAGCAGCTTAAAGCTACACTGCCAGAGACTCACTGTGTGCTCAGCGCAGTGAGATAGAGGGGCTACGGTTATCACTTAGCCGGGCCCTCACACATTTCTGATTGCTCAAGGGCCCAAATCTTGTGCTTTGATGCTGATGAGCTGGTCACCAGCACTAGACCAGCTTAGACCAGCACTAGACCAGCTTAGACCAACAGTAGACCAGCTTAGACCAGCACTAGACCAGCTTAGACCAGCAGTAGACGAGCTTAGACCAACACTAGACCATCTTAGACCAACACTAGACCAGCTTAGAACAGCACTAGACCAGCATACACCAGCAGTAGACGAGCTTAGACCAGCACTAGACCAGCTTAGACCAGCAGTAGACAAGCTTAGACCAACACTAGACCAGTTTAGACCAGCAGTAGACCAGCTTAGACCAGCACTAGACCACCTTGGACCAGCAGTGGACGAGCTTAGACCAACACTAGACCAGCTCAGACCAGCAGTAGACCAGCTCAGACCAGCACTAGACCAGCTTAGACCAGCACTAGATCAGCTTAGACCAGCAGTAGACGAGCTTAGACCAACACTAGACCCGCTTAGACCAGCAGTAGACCAGCTCAGACCAGCAGTAGACCAGCTTAGAACAGCACTAGACCAGCTAAGACCAGCAGTAGACCAGCTTAGACCAGCACTAGACCAGCATAGACCAGCAGTAGATGAGCTTAGACCAACACTAGACCAGCTTAGACCAGCAGTAGACCAGCTCAGACCAGCAGTAGACCAGCTTAGACCAGCAGTAGACGAGCTTAGACCAACACTAGACCCGCTTAGACCAGCAGTAGACCAGCTCAGACCAGCAGTAGACCAGCTTAGAACAGCACTAGACCAGCTTAGACCAGCAGTAGACCAGCTTAGACCAGCACTAGACCAGCATAGACCAGCAGTAGATGAGCTTAGACCAACACTAGACCAGCTTAGACCAGCAGTAGACCAGCTCAGACCAGCAGTAGACCAGCTTAGAACAGCACTAGACCAGCTTAGACCAGCAGTAGACCAGCTTAGACCAGCAATAGACCAGCATGAAATGTATTTGTACATGAAGCCCTGCTGGTGACACCCATATAAATAAAATAATGCATGCCCACATCATATTAACACATGTGAACAAGATCCTAATGCATGGCCACGACTTATTAAGGTGTGAGACTTGACTTAGTAAGAGGTGGGAATGAGATAATTGAGTTGTGGCTTTGACTATATACGCTGTGTGAATGAGATAATTAAGTCATGGCCATGACTTAGCAAGGTGTAGGAACAAGATAATTGAGTCATTGCTATGACCAAGTAAGCTGTGGGAACAAGATAATTAAGTCATGGCCATGACTTTAAAGGTGTAGGAATGAAATAATTCATTTGTGACAAAAACGACAACAACGTGTTTAATGCTATTTCATCAAAGGTGTTCAGTTTGATATCAGGTAGCTCCCTACTCACTACCTAGTGCACTAGCTGATGTAGGTCTTAAAATTAGCCATTTGGGATTCAGCCACAGTTCACTACTGGATATGCAGTGCACTATTTAGGGTAAGTAGACAAGATATATTCTAACACAGTGCACTACAAAGGAGGCAGGGAGCCAGATGAGATTCAGCCTCACACAGGCCGAGTTGTTCAATTGTGATTCAGCCGGTTTGGTGTGAATAGTTCAGATGTCTTTACAATGGTGGTGATAGGAACCAGGGGTCGCCATGACGACAACACAAATATAGACATTTTATTTACCATCCAGACCCACCAGAGAACCTACACGAGTCTTCTGAGTTTATATGGAATGTTGATGATGTAAAATAGCGGAAAATCTGAAATAATCAGCTTTCTTTGTAGACTATTTTTGGAGTTTCCCTCGACCATGAATGGAGTTCAAGTTCTCAGAAGTATCATAAACAGTGTCTCAGACATCAGGCAGCGTATTCAAACCATTTTATGCAGAATTATGTAGAAACTTTAAACAATTGGAGCTCCCCTTTAAAGCTGAACGCATTTAGCGCTCAGCCTGGATTTTTTGCGTAAGGAGAGATACGTAGTTTCCGTGTCGCCACGGCAACAACGTCAGCTTCAGCGCTTGGGCAGCGTTGGTCTAGCACATAGCTGCTAAACTGTTTTTCCTGAGGTAAAATGTTGCTTATTTTAAGGCTCTTCGTTCTGAGGTCGATATATAGAAAACACATACCCTTTATTGATCATCTGATGTGAGAAAATTGCAGAAGTGTTGGTGAGTTTTTGCGAAAGAGGGGGAAACAGTGATTAGCTTAGCTTAGCTACAGACCGAGTATTATAACAGTGTTTACGTTAGTTACAGTATTAGCGACCGCTAGCTTCTCTAACTTCGACTTATGAGCGGTTTCTCCGCGATAAGCCGCACGTTTCGGTTTGTAGTGTGAAGTAAAAACCTTTTAATGCGTCAAAACGAGTATTTCCACGCGTCACTACTGCTAAAATTTTACTAGGCTGAAGTTGTTTTTCTATTCGCCACCTTCTTGTTGGAATTATGCCGTTCCACCTTAAATGCGCCAGTATGCCAAGCGTTCCACTTCAGACGGCTGAATGTAGCTGCGGAACCATTTAAGGTGGAACAGGAAATTCGATCACGAAGTTGGAAAAAAAACACTGATATTTTCTCTAAAGAGAACCATTTGTAGATTTTCATGTGCTCTTACTGTTTAGTGACTAAACTGAACAGCTGTGATCAAATGTGTGGATAGTACCCGCCATGCCTGTAAAGGATGGTTCTTCAAGGGTCCTTTAGTAAACAAAATGGTTCTATATACACTCAAATACACTCATATTGAACCCTTTTCAAAAAGGTTCTAACGTTATTTAGAAGCACATGAACCTGAAGAACCTTTTCTTGAGGCTAAGAACCCTTTAATCATGCAAAGGGTTTGCTGAGTGTTCAAGGTCCTATTTAGAGACTTTTTTTTAAACTCAAGAACCCTTGAAGAACAGTAATCTTTGAGTATGTACTTGATGAAATGTTATAATATAGTTATTGATGGTTATTTGAGGTGCTCCTTAATGTTTGTCCTCTATGTCGTATTATCTTTCATATCTATAAGCGATTGTAATGAGGTTTGTTCAGTGAGCCTCTGAAAGTCCACAGAACGAAAACCTGTGCTTGGTCACTAATTACTTGAATAAAACCGGCATTTTAAGGTGACCAGGTTACTTTTTGCACAGTTTCTACTATTATTACAACTATTGTAATTGTAATTGTATTGTATTGTATTTATAGACTTTTCTTTGACAAACTGCTGCTCAGAGATCAGGCTCAGCATTTTTAATGTGTGTGTCTGTGTGTGTGTTGGTGTTTTAGCAGCAGAACAGTGAGATGGACTCTGCTGTGAAGGACCCCCGTAAGCTCTTCCTCCTGACCACAGCGGGAAACTACTTCAGCCTGAATCCGCCGTCCTCCCTGTCCGCCTGCACGGAGCTTAACAGCTTCCTAGACGATGCCAACCAGTTTATTCTGGCCGCCAGTAAAGAAGGAGGGGAGCTGCACTTCTCCGATAAGGTGCAGTAGCTGGGGCTTTTTAAAGGGCCCGTATACTAAATTGTGTCTTAATTTGTTCGTCTGCAACTCTTTACCCCTTAGAATTAAAGTGTTTGGTGTTGTGAATTTCAGATATGTATAAATGACTGATATATGTAAATTAAACAGGCGCAGTAATAAAAAAGCTTGTTTAATTTTAAGAGATAAAGTTAGTTTGTAAAGTGGTCATTTAGAAATTAATTATGACCGTTTCTGCAACATGTGTCTCTGTGAGCAGGTGGACAGTGGTTGGGATCAGGAGCGTCTGCTGGTGTTCTTTAAGCTGCGTCCATGTGTGATTACAGAGGAGAACGTGAGCAGAGCTGTGCTCGTCTCCTCCATGCTGGAGTCTCCGGTCAGCACACTCTACCAAACACTCAGATGGGTGTTCAACCCTGCACTATTACAGGTGAGTACACACAAACACCCACTAGGGATGCACATTCTCACTGAAGGCTGATTTATAATTTTGTGACAATGCACATAAACGTATCTTGGGGTTGCAACCAATCTTTGGTAATGCAGAAAATGGGAAAGACGCTCACCTTTACCATTTTTATGAGCCCACTCACTTCGGTGGCGAAACAAGTTTATCAGGCAAAATTCAAGCTTCTCACAGCAGCATAACACGTCCATGTAAACACCTCTAGTCTAGTCCAATTTAGGCCATTCAGAATACAGTTTCTGTCTGATTGAATGAGCTGGGTAATCCAGTAAATAATCTGTTAAATAGAAGAAGAATATCAGTGTGAACATCTGTATCTGATTACATTCCCTATCAGAAAGTTTAAGTACATTCTGCATGTGAGTCGCGTCATAGTGAAAGTTTATAACATTCAACATGGCGGAGCAGAAACTGGCCTGAAGAAGAGATGAAGTTTATGCTCTGATCTTTAAAAGACTGCGGTGGGACTGACATCCAGCTTAAGTGTCTCAGAACACGACGTCTTCCTCTTGGCCTTCTTTAATAACGATGTTTTGAAGGACGTTTTCCTGAGTCTGACGTCATTTTAAAGCAATTAAAAACACAAGCACTGCTCACTGCTGCTCATCTCACTCTGACTGGACCTCACATGATGCTAGTTGTCATGGTAACATCTACACTAAAAGGTTCTCTATGCATGCGCATAATTTTAGATCAAGTGTGGTGCTAATATGGTATTGTAGGTCCTGTTGAGATTCCCACCCCACTGCTCTGAGCACACCTGGACTGTTTGTTGTCGTACAGTAATCGCCCATGTTTACGTTTGTGTGGTTTTTGTAGGATGAGAAATGGAGCCAGGCGTTTGATCCCAGGCTGCAGTCTCTGCTTAGTGAGCTGGAGGCGGGTCTGGGTTCTGTGCTTCGACACACAAACACTAAGGATTCTGGAAAAAGGAGTCTTTCTGAGGATGATGTTCTAGGTAAGATCATGGTTTATGTAATCAGTGCTTCAGCTTTTTTCTTAGAGTTCACTGAATGATGTTATTTGCCTGCCAGAATCACAATAATAAACTGGATGATTGGCCTGTCTGGAGTGGAAATCTGCTGATTGACGTGCTTGTATGTCTGTAGGTATTGTGACTCCGTGTGATGAGTTCCAGTATTGGGCGGAGGTGGGTCGTACGGCAGAGCGAAGCAGTGAGAGAGAGAGAGCAGCACACTTCTCTGAGCTGTTTAAACCCATAGTAAAGGTACAAACACACAAATCCTAAGCCTTTTCTAAAGAGCTTTCAGTGGCCATTCTGCCAGCTTCTGATATTGTTCATAATTCTATAAAGCTACCTAGTTAAGAAAAAATCAAATTAAAGAAATATTTAAAGAATTAAAATTATTTAAAAAATGAAAATAAGAGAGCAACAGTTGCTATTTAATGTGTGTATATATCATATATGTCATATATACAGTCAATGAGCATGTGTATCATCTCATTTGTCAAGTCAATGAATGTATATATATCATATGTCGTATATATTTTACATTTTACATTTACAGCATTTAGCAGACGCTCTTATCCAGAGCGACTTACAAGAAGTGCTTTGTCAATCCTGAGAAAGTATCTTTGCTAGTTACCAATAGCTTAGAGAAAAAGACAGTCCTGGGCTCAGATACTGCTAGAAACATGTCACTGCAGACACCAAGAGAAAAAGAAACAGAGTTGAACGCAGAACTCTGTGCCATTCAATGCAATACAATAACAATAATGTATATACAGTCAATAAGTGTATTTCTTATGTGTCATATAAACAATAGATGATTGTATATATCATATACGTCATATATAGTCATATATAGTGTCGCTTTAAAAGACATTAAAAGGGCTACAATCGCGGATTCCATCAGATCAACATACAGCACTGCAGCTGGGCTTTAGCCTGCACTCAATGATGAAATGAGTGAAACATAAGTGTCATTAATAATTAGTCGCACTAAATGTGCATGATACACAGATTATAAACTGAATAATATAGATGAGATTGGAGTCACACACAAAATTAAAGTGGAAAAACACACGACAGGCTGATCCAACTTTGATGTAATGTCCTTAAAACAAGTCAAAATGAGGCTCAGTATAGTGTGTGGCCTCCACGTGCCTGTATGACCTCCATACTACTCCTGGGTATGCTCCTGATGAGGTGGCGGATGGTCTCCTGAGGGATCTCCTCCCAGACCTGGACTAAAGCATCCGCCAACTCCTGGACAGTCTGTGGTGCAACGTGGTGTTGGTGGATGGAGCGAGACATGATGTCCCAGATGTGCTCAATCGGATTAAGGTCTCGGGAACGGGCGGGCCAGTCCATAGCTTCAATGCCTTCATCTTGCAGGAACTGCTGACACACTCCAGCCACATGAGGTCTAGCATTGTCCTGCATTAGGAGGAACCCAGGACCAACCGCAGCAGCATATGGTCTCACAAGGGGTCTGAGGATCTCATCTCGGTACCTAATGGCAGTCAGGCTACCTCTGGCGAGCACATGGAGGGCTGTGCGGCCCTCCAAAGAAATGCCACCCCACACCATTACTGACCCACTGCCAAACCGGTCATGCTGAAGGATGTTGCAGGCAGCAGATCGCTCTCCACGGCGTCTCCAGACTCTGTCACATCTGTCACATGTGCTCAGTGTGAACCTGCTTTCATCTGTGAAGATCACAGGGTGCCAGTGGTGAATTTGCCAATCCTGGTGTTCTCTGGCAAATGCCAAGCGTCCTGCACGGTGTTGGGCTGTGAGCACAACCCCCATCTGTGGACGTCGGGCCCTCATACCATCCTCATGGAGTCGGTTTCTAACCGTTTGTGCAGACACATGCACATTTGTGGCCTGCTGGAGGTCATTTTGCAGGGCTCTGGCAGTGCTCCTCCTGTTCCTCCTTGCACAAAGGCGGAGGTAGCGGTCCTGCTGCTGGGTGTTGCCCTCCTACGGCCTCCTCCACGACTCCTGGTGTACTGGCCTGTCTCCTGGTAGTGCCTCCAGCCTCTGGACACTACACTGACAGACACAGCAAACCTTCTTGCCATAGCTTGCATTGATGTGCCATCATGGATGAGCTGCCCTACCTGAGCCACTTGTGTGGGTTGTAGAGTCCGTCTCATGCTACCATGAGTGTGAAAGCACCACCAACATTCAAAGTGACCAAAACATCAGCCAGAAAGCAGAAAGGTACTGAGAAGTGGTCTGTGGTCCCCACCTGCAGAACCACTCCTTTATTGAGTGTGTCTTGCTAATTGCCAATAATGTCCACCTGTCGTCTGTTCCATTTGCACAACAGCTGTGAAATTGATTGTCAATCAGTGTTGCTTCCTAAGTGGACAGTTTGATTTCACAGACGTTTGATTTACTTGGAGTTATATTGTGTTGTTTAAGTGTTCCCTTTATTTTGAGCAGTGTATATATATATATATATATATATATATATATATATATATATATATATATATATATATATATATATATAAAATGCAGGGAGATTCACTCAAAAGGGGCCCCAAATATTCTGTTGTAACTCCTGTTATGATGAAGCAATCTGAACCATGTGTGTAATTGATTGCATTACATGTGATGATCTCTGTTTTCTGCCAGACATATGGAGGGGTATGGAGGTTAAACGTCCTGTATGTATATGTGTGTTTTACAGGATTACAGTAATCTGGACAGTGTGAGTTTAGTGGAGGCTCTGGATCTAGTGGAAAACACTCGAGACGTCCTGGATGATGTTTGGAAACAAGACGAACACAAACCCTACCCTGAGACTCGCATGTGCAGACTCATGGACGTCATAGGTGTGTTTGTCTGTCACTGTGCATTAAAATCAAATGTTCAGGACAGCATGTGTGGACGAATTATTCATTCAGCCTAATGAGAAACTGTAGAACAGACTCGGTTTATATCACAATACCTACATTTAGAGTCGGTTATTCATCCAGCCTAATGAGAAACTGTAGAACAGACTCGGTTTATATCACAATACCTACATTTAGAGTCGGTTATTCATTCAGCCTAATGAGAAACTGTAGAACGGACTCGGTTTATATCACAATACCTACATTTAGAGTCAGTTATTCATTCAGCCTAATGAGAAACTGTAGAACAGACTCGGTTTATATCACAATACCTACATTTAGAGTCAGTTATTCATTCAGCCTAATGAGAAACTGTAGAACAGACTCGGTTTATATCACAATACCTACATTTAGAGTCGGTTATTCATTCAGCCTAATGAGAAACTGTAGAACAGACTCGGTTTATATCACAATACCTACATTTAGAGTCAGTTATTCATTCAGCCTAATGAGAAACTGTAGAACAGACTCGGTTTATATCACAATACCTACATTTACAGTCAGTTATTCATTCAGCCTAATGAGAAACTGTAGAACAGACTCGGTTTATATCACAATACCTACATTTAGAGTCGGTTATTCATTCAGCCTAATGAGAAACTGTAGAACAGACTCGGTTTATATCACAATACCTACATTTAGAGTCGGTTATTCATTCAGCCTAATGAGAAACTGTAGCTTGGACTCGGTTTATATCACAATACCTACATTTAGAGTCAGTTATTCATTCAGCCTAATGAGAAACTGTAGAACAGACTCGGTTTATATCACAATACCTACATTTAGAGTCGGTTATTCATTCAGCCTAATGAGAAACTGTAGAACGGACTCGGTTTATATCACAATACCTACATTTAGAGTCGGTTATTCATTCAGCCTAATGAGAAACTGTAGAACGGACTCGGTTTATATCACAATACCTACATTTAGAGTCAGTTATTCATTCAGCCTAATGAGAAACTGTAGAACAGACTCGGTTTATATCACAATACCTACATTTAGAGTCAGTTATTCATTCAGCCTAATGAGAAACTGTAGAACAGACTCGGTTTATATCACAATACCTACATTTAGAGTCAGTTATTCATTCAGCCTAATGAGAAACTGTAGAACAGACTCGGTTTATATCACAATACCTACATTTAGAGTCAGTTATTCATTCAGCCTAATGAGAAACTGTAGAACAGACTCGGTTTATATCACAATACCTACATTTAGAGTCGGTTATTCATTCAGCCTAATGAGAAACTGTAGAACAGACTCGGTTTATATCACAATACCTACATTTAGAGTCGGTTATTCATTCAGCCTAATGAGAAACTGTAGAACAGACTCGGTTTATATCACAATACCTACATTTAGAGTCGGTTATTCATTCAGCCTAATGAGAAACTGTAGCTTGGACTCGGTTTATATCACAATACCTACATTTAGAGTCAGTTATTCATTCAGCCTAATGAGAAACTGTAGAACAGACTCAGTTTATATCACAATACCTACATTTAGAGTCAGTTATTCATTCAGCCTAATGAGAAACTGTAGAACAGACTCGGTTTATATCACAATACCTACATTTAGAGTGGGTTATTCATTCAGCCTAATGAGAAACTGTAGAACAGACTCAGTTTATATCACAATACCTACATTTAGAGTCGGTTATTCATTCAGCCTAATGAGAAACTGTAGAACAGACTCGGTTTATATCACAATACCTACATTTAGAGTCGGTTATTCATCCAGCCTAATGAGAAACTGTAGAACAGACTCGGTTTATATCACAATACCTACATTTAGAGTCGGTTATTCATTCAGCCTAATGAGAAACTGTAGAACAGCCTCAGTTTATATCACAATACCTACATTTAGAGTCAGTTATTCATTCAGCCTAATGAGAAACTGTAGAATGGACTCGGTTTATATCATACTTGGTATGATTCCTGTCTTTGTGTTCATGTGTATGCGTTCAGGTTCGTCTCTGGGCCGTTTCGTTCAGAAGAAGCTGTGTGTTCTGCATCTGTGGGAGGATCCGTATCTGACTGTGAGAGAAAGTCTAAGAGAGGGCGTGGTTGTGTGCGAGCAATGGGCGGCAGCCTGTGAGCACCTGACTGGACAGGTGTGGAAGCGTTATTCACCGCACCTGTGGAAGGGGGATAAGGTCCACCTACAGGGGCTTAACAGCCTCACACAGCGATTGGAGGAGGTGGGATACAGCACCTGTCAGCACAGAGCCACTCAAATGTTTAGATTTAATGTTTTTATATTAATATAAAACCAGTTTTGTTGCAGGGACATGTATAAAGTTATTATATTATGATGTTACTACTGTCCAGTCTTATCAACAGAGCTGTAGATAGTGTCATAATAATTGAAGAAGCCTCATATTTAAATCCACAGGGAACCTACAACTGTGTTTCAGGTTAATCTTGCTCTTGTAGGCCAATGTTTACATGTACAAAGTGTGTCCTGTGAATAACCTTTCAATGGCCAAGTAGTGGCTGATGTATTTTGCAAACATTCTTTATTTATAAACTAGGCTGTCCAACTTAAAACACAACCAGGCATGAGCCCTATTGGTGCAACCAGCCCCAGGTGGTTTACATTGGGTGTTTTACCTCTTTTACCAGGCATTCCAGTGGCAAACCAACTCATTTGCTAAAAATATCTAGAATCATTGCATATTTTAATTGAATGTTTTTAATCATATCTTTACATGCAGTCAAGCACAAACAAGTCCAACGGAACTAAAACAAAGAAAAAGGACCAAGTATCAGCTAAATCACAGTTACAGTTGTGTGAATGATATGAATAAACATCAAAATAAAGCTCATTTAAGCGGATTAAACTAGGGCTGGGCGATTAGCTGAGAAGTAATCTGAACCTCTAACCGACGTAATCTTGCCGATGTCTGTTATTTAAATTTATTTTAAATTCTGCTAATCCTTTCCCCACCGTGTGTTCATATACCGTCCCTTTAAAATTTACTACCACATATGTCGTCACGTGACTCCATCACGTCCAGTCTGTGACATGGAAGCTAAGGCTACGTTCACATGGCAGGTAAAAGTGGCCCAAATCTGATTTTCTCACCAAATCCGAATTTTTTGTTTGGCTGTTCACAATATCTTTTAAATGTGATCTGTATGAGACATCAACCTGAACAGATCAGATCCTAAACTGACCCATATGTGCAATAGTACAGAGCTTCACGTGGCTCATCCAGAGGTAAACAGTCACGACCCCCAACGAATGACAGTCACTCCTGGAGGTTCAGCTTAACCTTCACCAGCATCACAGGAGCCATCATGAAGCTTCACCGACTAACTTTGCTTTCAAACTTAACTGTTCTGACGCTGCAGCCTCGATCATCTACGGCAGCATTCGGCCATTTCTTTCTAAATCTCTTCGAACACAGAGGCGTTTTGGAGTGTCTCTTCTAATTTTTGTACAGAAATATAACTCCAAATGTTTGAGTCTCAGCAACACGAAACTATGATGAATGCCAGGTTGGATAGACGTAAAAGCCGCATGAATTCCGATCTGGCTGTTGAGACAATTTACATAAAGATTTACATTACAAACCTTGTTAGTGAACTGTGTGGGGAAAAAAACCCAAAGTGTTTGTTCATTGATGGTATTTGAGGTACAATATTCAATTAATCGTGATATTGATTTGAGGTCATATCACCCAGCACTAGATCAAACAGCCCTTTAGTTAGACCCAGATCCACGCTACTGATTCTTTCTTAGGTGCAGTTGGAAAGCTTTTCCACATGGGTTAAATAAAAGGTTGCTATGTCACATTACACCTTAAAGCAGAGGCTCTTAAAGTAAATCGAATATGTTGAAGTGCAGCATGATGAAGTGTCGCAAAGTTGGACTTGGGCTCGAAACATATTTCACACAAGGATGTAAAAGCAGACGCTTCAAGCCATGCAGGCGGGTTTTGTGCGTAATTGCATTCAAAAATGTGTCACAACGCATTTCATTAAAAAATGCAAGTGTTAGCTGCACTCTGAGCGTTACAGCAGGGGGCGCTCTTAGGACAGCTAAGCCTGGCCAAGCGGTCTCGGACCAGCAGCGTCTTTCCTCAACTGATATAGCAGACGAGCAGGTGAGTTTCATGCAAAGATGAGGTACATAAACATATATGATCTGTTATGGTCTTTCCGTTCCGTACAGCAGCTCGCTCTCCTCTACTGACCACATTCAGCTGCTGAGGCTGTTGGAATAACAGTAGATCCTCTCTGATTGTCCTTCAGCGCCCTCTTCCAAACAGTGCTGTAACTGCATTAGGTTTGCACTACACATTTAAAACCTCTGAATCGTCCAAAAAATTTCAGACCAATTATACAGTGATGGAGAAGACCAGAGCATTTGAAGAGGCTGGAGATGAATGACTGCCGTCACAGGGTGGGACTGTTTCTCGTTCAGGGTTCTTGAGTCTGACTTTGGTCCAATGAATTCGAGGAAGAATAATTTTTAGATAATACATTGAATATTTCCATATCTGGCGCAAACAAAGAATGAATGGTTTCAGAATCTCATTCCACTCTCATTGAAATGAATGAATCAAATTACTTCATCAAGTTGAGATATTACCCTTTTAGGGAGAGACCATGGCTTCAGAAATACACCAAAACATGTAGAATTTGGTAAAACTGGGAATTCATTCATTTAACAAACCTGTGCTCCTCATTCTTTCTGTCTAAGTTACAGTGAGAAAGCTAACAACCAAGCGAAAGCATGAACGCCCATTCATCTGTTTGTTTGCTCACCTGGTCACTCCCTGATGCAGATCCAGCAGTAAAATTTATAAGAACCTTCCTTAAGATGTCACCAGATAAATGTCATGCTCATTAGAATATTAGGCCACGCCCATACAGTTCTCAGACAAGTCTGACAGAAGTGATCTTCAAGTCGAGTTTCATTATATTTCTGTTTTGTTTTCAAACTTTGCTGGATATTTAGTATATCACCCAACTGTAATATCATACAGACATTTTTAATGTTTCTCTTACAGTGCAGGTGTAAACAGTTTACCTATATAAGCAGGATTCATATCGTTATCTGATTTAAAAAGATGAACCCAGAACTGCCAAAACTAGAGAGTAATATAGTACAGAAAGTGATGAATTGACTATTTGTGTGTTTGTAGGTGTTACAGATCCGGACAGTTCAGGAGAAGCTACAGCATTTATCAGCCAGGCAGCAACAGGTTTCTGCATCCAGAGCGTTCGAGCCGTTCGCTGGACTCAATCCTGTACTCTACAACCCTTACACTGAGGTACACTCAAACACACACACACACACACACACACACACACACACACACACACACACACACACACACACACACACACACACACACACACACACAGACAGCATAACAACACCATGGGTCAAGTTACAGAAACATGTCTTTTAGTCCTGTTTTCATGTTACAGAATCAAATATTATCTAAATTTAGGATTTTTTTCTTTATTACAGCATCTTATCTCCAGTTCAGAAATCTTGACCTACTCGATCAGAGACGACAGTCAGCTGTTATGTCTGTTACTGTGCGACTTTCAGGTTGTGTGACTGAACACATCAGATTTCTGAGTTAAGATGTTTCTGTAATACGGCCGCTGGACTGTGTCTCACCAAGCAGAGTTTCATACAGTGTAAAACATCCAACTTAAATTACTTGATGTGTGTGTTGTTGTGAGCTGAACAACGAATTTGAGAAATATTTGTTACAAATCTTAATTTCAGTTAGTCCATTATAATCTGCCATAGTACAGTAACAGTAAAATATGTTCTTTAGACTAAGCAAAATGTTTGATCTGTTCTTAAAAATTGTTTGCCTTTTTTATTGTGGCATCAGACAGTTGCTCTCTGTACTGTACACTGAGTGATAAACAGTGAGCTAAATATCTTGTTCAACTCTAATGTGTCCTTCAGCCTTTCCAGCTTTAACAGGCGTGTCACATTATTAAAAAAAAAAAAGATTTTCTGATTATCTGTAGGAGTGAGAAAAGTGCAACCATATGACGGTGGTGGCTTACTACTACAGTACTTTGTCATGGGTTTATAATAAGCAAAACATTTCCGTTTGCTTTATACGTCGTGTTTTAATTATTCCTGAACATTATTTTAAAACACACAAGTCTGAACACTCAAGGTTGAAAACCTGAAATAGCCACCTTTTGCAATTTCGCCTAAACTTATTTGTGTCTGACCTAAAAATTTGAACTAATGGAACAAATATTAAGCTGATAAAACAACGTATTGTGTGGTATTCAGTGAACTTAGAATTCAGACACGTTACTTAAGCTTTAAAGTTTAAAACAGCAAATCTTGTTTCACTGTATGTTTTTGGATACAGTAATTTAAGTGCCCCACTACAGGGAGATTTGGTTTTGAAATGAAACTTAAGTTTTGCACATCTCTGATAAATTCAGCAAATGAACAGCTATTGTGCATTTAAATAGAGAATCCGCTGAGGGTGCTTATTTTCCTTTATTTCACAGGGTTCCACTACATAACTTTTCCCCCAATTTTAGCCCTGATTCTCAGTCTGAAGCTGAGCTGGTCGGCTCTAGTCCGCAGATTTTTGGGTCAGTCGGAGTCGACAGTTGAGAATCGAGTCATGAGTGAGGGACACTGACTCAGATTTACTGCCTCCCAATTGCGTTTCAGACCAGATGGAGTTCATCAGACATGTCTGATTTTTTTTCGACCCGACTGAGTGTAATCTGGTGTAAACTGATCAACGACTCAATCTGAACAGGTTCCAGCAGCAGCCAATGAAAATGAAAACAAAGAAAAATGCTGAAAACTCTCTCAAATGTAGAGCAAAGCTTTTCAATGAGCTGAATTTAAAGCACTGAATTTAAATGTGCATTTAAAACTACCAAAAAATACCAACTGATCACATTAAAATCCATGTTTCTCAATTAAACGTGTTTCCCTGCTGCTTCTTTACTGTGTCAGTGCAAATGGCAGAGAAACTGCAGCAGAGTTCAGTGAGTCCGTTCAGTTTAGCAACAGCTTAAAAGTTGAGCAGTGTGTTTAACCATTTAGTGTTGATCCCCAAAATTTCAGTCGCCCAAAATATCTGTAAAAACCAGTCTGATAGTGTGAGACGCCCGTCTGTTTATTATCTGTTAAGGCTTTAAATGTTGTTTTAGTGACCCAAGGCTTTAGAAAATCAACAAAGCCTGTTATAAATTCTGCACTTGAAGTTACATAGTTTGTGTCTCTGATAAATGAGTCTAGGTATAAGGCAAAGGGCCACAAACACTCTAGACTCTGTGTGTGTGTGTGTGTGTGTGTGTGTGTGTGTGTGTGTGTGTGTGTGTGTGTGTGTGTGTGTTAGCCTCTGTGGAGAGCCGCCGTGTCTCAGTTTGAGAGGGTGATCTCTCCAGCTGAAGAGGAAGCAGCACGAAAGCTAAAGACGTACATCAGAGATGTACAGGACAGCCCTCAGCAGGTAAACACAAACACCTCTACCTGCATCCTCACAACAGGATGAGCTGCTTTATATGTAAACGCACATCTGTGCTCAGTGTCTGCAGGTGTTTCAGAAGCACAGAGAGATCATCAGACGGCCCACAGTGAGCAAAGCGCTCCAGTCAGAGAGGGAGGTTCTGCTGACACGACTGCACGACTACTGTAAAGGTGTGGACGCACAAAAAACGCACGCAGATTTGTTTACGTTTCAGTCCACATCCACAGAGCAAAAAATGTCAGAGTAAAATCACGCCGCTCCACTCTCATTCTGCACTGCTCACACTCTGCCTGCTGTAATTCCAGTGTCTCAGCTATAAAACAGAGAACTGTGTTCATTACTTATTACTCATACAGGGATCTAAACTGGTTAATGTGTATTTTAAGGAGCGCCGAGTATTTATAGCACCTTTGTGAGACAAACGCCACCAGCCTTCCCACCCTCACCCCCAGCGTCCACATCATCCATCACCATGTTTCCCTGTTTATGTCATCATATGCCAGTTAGTGGACATCGCCCAGCCCTATATTTCAGAAAGATTTCACAATTCAGTCAGTTTGCCAGCAACCAGCACAGCTTGTTTTTACCGTCTGACCAAATCACAGCACATAACCCAAGTAATGTGCTTCTGTAGCTTCATCATTTCCCCGTCACACATCTGTCTTACTGCAGAGGTTTTAGATCAGTTTATCTAACGCCCAATCCCATTTCTTCTTTTTACCCCTGCCCCTTGTTTTCGAGCATTGCCCCTTGGAAATGAGTTACAGGGCAGTGGTTGAAAGCTTTAGTTACATTTAGGGAATTATACGCCTTCAAAGAAGGGCAATTATTTATTATCGCCCCCCCTAATTCTTCAGTGATATGAACCTGAAGTCAGACATTCACCAGATTCTTGTTCGAATTCTAATTTTCCCGTTCCACCTTAAATGGAGCAGCAGTTACATTCTAGTGCTTCAGGTGTCAGAGCTGCTGGACTATTTAAGGTGGATCGGGAAATTTAGCTAGCTAGCTACTGAGACGTTAGCATGCTAATAGTGATTTTTTTGTAATGCTTGTTATGAGGAAAAGGACCATAACATTGAAACAACTTTAAATGATTATATTATTATATTAAGATAATATGGTAACTAGCAAATATACTTTCTGTAGATAGACAAAGCACTTTTTGTAAGTCGCTCTGGATAAGAACGTCTGCTAAATGCTCTAAATGTAAATGATGGTTATCATAATTTTGAATATAGAAAACGCTCACATTTGTGGGTTTCTCTGGTCTCTCGCTCAGCCGTTTTTTATTTTCTCTTGTAATACCCTGTTTGGAGTCTCTGAAAACCTCCGTTTGGAGGGTCATGTAGCCCTAACAATTTGCCCTACCCCTCTATGTCATCAAGAATCAGGACACCCTACCCCTATATGCCCAAAACAAAGGGCTAAGGGCTCAGTGGTAGGGGTGAGGGTTGAAATGGGATTAGGCCTAAATAATTAAATGAACACATCCTAAAGACAGAACACGCTTCTGTACATTTTAATACACAACTTCTGTTTAATTACTGAATGAAACATATTTAAAAGGAATAAAATAAAATCTGGCCTGTATACAGCAGGTTATGGTGGGTTATAATTTTTATATATATATATATATATATATATATTTTTTTTTTTTTTAATTTAGGAAATAAATAGAAATTGGGCCATAGAATTTGCAAATCATCAAATCATGTGTGTTACTTTCACTTTGAATGATAATCAGCAAAACAGGTAATTTGACTGGGGAGAATTCAGACTTTTGCATATGACGGTATTTTGAGTGGTTATTTCCCGAGGGAGGTTCTTTTTTAAAAAAGTGAGACTTCTGGATGCTGTTAACAGGTTCCCTGTAACTGATCTACATGCTATATTCTCTGTAACTGGAACATATTTTGTCCTTGTGATTGTAGGCTGGCAGATCTGTCCAGTAACATTAAGACACTTAGTTTAACACACATTAAGACTTTAGTTTTCATTCTTTACTGAAGGGGTCACGGCACAACACGATTTAATTATACAGTCACTGTTCAAAGTCGAACAAGTATCTCCAAAACAGTAACTTTACTGGAGAACTTTTAATGTAGGTAAATATAAAGACGTTTTATTCCAAGTGATACTGGAGAATTCATCATAGTGGAGATATTTGTTTTTTGGAATAAATACCATTGGCGCTAACTTAATCATCACCATATTTTAGCATATGGGTGCTACATATGGGGGCAATACATGACATTAGCACTGGCATTAGAACACAAGGAGCTGTTGAGTTGCAAGGTTTCAGCATTAAGGGGAATTGAGGGAGCATAATTAAATGGTTAAGATGTAAACAGAGTCATTCAGAGTGGTTTGGTGTGAAACGCTCTGTTCTAGAGAAACTTACCAAGAACTGTTCACAGTGGTGGTGATAGGAACCAGACGTCCAGCTCTAAAAGCTCCTCACAGAAAGTTATTATATGAACTGGTTATCAAGCTGTCAGTGAGTCTCTCTACAGCTAAACATGTCACAACAAATCTCTCTGAATGACTTACAAACTACTGAACTGCTGAATTATGCAGAAAATCTGCAAAATGGGTGGAATTCCCTTTTAAACGCTGATGTAAGTGTGTCTAACAGTCCGATGCTGTGGTACCTGATTTTTTTTTTCTCTCGTCTGTCTGCGCAGGTTTGCGTGCTGATTTTGAAAGCCGGTGTCACAG
Organism: Pygocentrus nattereri; assembly: GCF_015220715.1. Lineage (NCBI taxonomy): Eukaryota > Metazoa > Chordata > Actinopteri > Characiformes > Serrasalmidae > Pygocentrus > Pygocentrus nattereri. The sequence goes on along the minus strand of NC_051227.1, from coordinate 4,592,024 downwards.
CGCTCCAGGAGAAAAGAGTGGACCTTTAGCCGGCCGGAACCTCCCTGAGGTCGTGAACAATATAGTGTGGGTCAGACAGCTGCTGATGAAGGTAACACACACACACACACACACACACACACACACACATAAATACACGCAGGTATTAACACTGCATTCACACCTACTGAGGATGGTTTCTCTAAAGAAACTTTCTGACACTCTCTGTTGAGGTTTATGGGCTTCACATGGAAAATGTATTACTTCCTTTTCCTTTTTAACCCCTCAAAATCTGAGGGTCTGTATGTGGCACCACACTTACTACAGAACATACACATATGTGTTATAGTTGATACTGAGCAATTCAGAATAATTACTGAATAACTTAGAGTTGTTACTGATTGAGACATAGTACCTAACCAAATGTAGCACATACTGAATAATTCATGGTAGATACTGAATAATTCATAGTAGATACTGAATAATTCATGGTAGATACTGAATAATTCATAGTAGATACTGAATAATTCATAGTAGATACTGAATAATTCATAGTAGATGCTGAATAATTAATATTAAATGCTGAATAATTCATAGTAGATGCTGAATAATTAATATTAAATGCTGAATAATTCATAGCAGATACTGAATAATTCATAGTAGATACTGAATAATTCATAGATACTGAATAATTCATAGTAGATGCTGAATAATTAATATTAAATGCTGAATAATTCATAGTAGTTGCTGAATAATTCACGGTAGATACTGAATAATTCATCATAGTTACTGAATAATTTGTAATTATTAGTGAATATTACATACTAAATACTAAATCCAGTCTAATTAGTTGTGTATACAAAATAATTTGTAGTAGATCATAGATAGTGAATGATTCATAGCAGATGTTGAAAAATTCATAATAGGCACTGAATAATTTGTAGAATAATTGAAATTATGTAATATTTCCTCTTCAGACTCTCTGCGCTTGCACTGGATTAAGGACAATATAGAAAATAAGTGTGAATTTTTACAAAATCAGTTTACAAACCACAGTTTCACAGAGAACATTTTCTGGGCCCCATAATCGATCATTATTTGTTGTGGAGCCCACAGAGTGACACAGCGCAGCAAACTCTTTAATAAGGTGCAGTATTCTGGTGTTGGATTACAGTTGTGATGTGGACTGAACTGTTCTCCAGCCTTTATTTCCAAACGCCCTCATTTGCCTCCTGTTTAGAGCTTCCAGATAGGACATCTGCATTAATAGGAACACATTGTTCTACTGTATTAGAGTGTTGGCTGTGTGAACAGTACATGGTTAAGGATGACAGTGAGTCATACAGCGCCAGAAACACATCAAGACTATTAAAGATTAATGAACAATTACACAATTTGTGAATTTTGAGCCACATCCATCACTGTGCCTGTGGTTTTTAATGATAATCTTGTGTTTTTGTGCGTGTTCAGGTGGAAAGCTCTGTGAAGATGGCCGAGGCTCTGCTGTTGGATCTGCCGGGGTTCAGTGCGTTTGTGCGTCTCTGTGCAGATCTGCAGGAGCAGCTTAGGGCGTACGAGCAGGAGCATTTCGAGGACTGGTCTCGGGATCTGCTCTCAGGACTCGCTGATCCCAAATCTGGAATCAGGTGATTGCAAATTCTGTTTAGCAGCTGAAGCAAACAACGCTGTACAAACTCAAACCTCTGCGATGTTTTGGCCAAAAAAAATTTATTTTAACTTTTTATTTGGTTCATTGATATTTAAATATAATTTTATTTATATGCCCCTCCCTGACGGAGAAGCAGCTTAGAAAATGGATGGATGGATGGATGGATGGATTATTTATATGGTTACTTTGATTATATTTGTATTCAGTTTGTATTGTGCAATTTCTTATTACTTATGTAGTTACATAAAGTTCTTTAGCTACATATTTGAGTCTGTGCTTTTGATTTTTTTCTGTTTGACAAAAAACTGGGAAAAGTGTAAAGTATGGTTTTTCATCAACTTCAAATTCTAGCATGCATAATTTCATAACAAGCCATTTTGCTGTTGCTCGCAGTAACTGGGACGTCTCAGGGTTATGTGGTGTCTTGTGTCCATGCGTAGTTTGCAGGCAAGTAACCGCGTGATGGAGCTGGATCATACGGATGGAAAGCTGAAGATCCATTACTCTGAGAGGTTGGTGAGTTTGCTGCGGGAGGTAAGGCAGCTTTCAGCTCTGGGATTCAGCATCCCCAGCAAAATCCACCAGGCCGCCGGCACCGCAGAGAAGTTCTACAGACAGGCTATGATCCTCAAACAGGTGAAGAACATGAACACACAGCAGACACGTTCTACAGTTCTCACAGCCCACTACACTGGAAGGAATTTGTTCACCAAAAAATGTTATGAAGAAAACGACCAGAACACACTGAAACAACATGAAACTTAGATGATACAATGGTTACTGTAATATTAACAGAGAAATTTCTCACGTTTGTACATTCCTTTGGTCTCTCGTCTTGCCAGTTTTTTTTTTTTTTCTCTTGACAGTTTTTGGAGTGTAGCCCAGGGGTCTCAAAGTGCCGGCCCGCGGGCCACATCCGGCCCGTGACGCAGTTTCATACGGCCCCTCAGGGGTTAACAAAATAAGCATAAATCTGGCCCGCTTACACAGCGTAAGCCCAATCCACTCATAGGCTGCATGCCCCTACGCATATGTGCTCACCATTCGCGGCAAAAACATTCTGTTAGCCGAAACTCTCAAATGTTTCAAGAGAGCTGGACTATTATTTATTAGATTATTAGATTGGATTATTTATTTGTTGAGTTTAACGCGACTGCCACTTGTCTGATATGCAAGGAGAAAGTTGCCGTGCTTAAGGAGCACAATCTCAGGCGTCATTATACCACTAAACATGCAGAGCAGTAAGCTGGGTATGAGGGAGAGGAGAGGGAGAGACGAGTCGCTCAACTTCGCAAAGATCTTTCCCTGCAGCAAAACTATTTCCAGTGAACAAAAACCGAAAGTGATGCTGCAGTTGAGGCAAGCTGTGTGGTGAGTGAGCTCATCACTCATCTGCTCATATCCTTTGCCCAGAAAAGGCGAGTTTATTCAGAAACTTAAGTCTCACTGTGAATACTGTAGCCGAGCGGATCAGCGAGTTGTCTGCAGATATTTATGATCACCTGTGCACCAAAGTGCGAGGATTCAGTGCATATTCACTAGTGCTTGATGAGAGTACAGATGTGAATGATACTGCTCACCTGGCTATATTTGTCAGAGGAATAAACGACCAGTTTGAGGTGACTGAAGAGACGTTTCTGGTAGCAAGCACTGAACAAAATGTATGTGAATTTCTGTATGTACACTGCTCAAAAAAATAAAGGGAACACTCAAATAACACATCCTAGATCTGAATGAATGAAATATTCTCATTGAATACTTTGTTCTGTACAAAGTTGAATGTGCTGACAACAAAATGACACAAAAATCATCAATGGAAATCAAATTTATTAACCAGTGGAGGCCTGGATTTGGAGTCACACACAAAATTAAAGTGGAAAAACACACGACAGGCTGATCCAACTTTGATGTAATGTCCTTAAAACAAGTCAAAATGAGGCTCAGTATTGTGTGTGGCCTCCATGTGCCTGTATGACCTCCCTACAACGCCTGGGCATGCTCCTGATGAGGTGGCGGATGGTCTCCTGAGGGATCTCCTCCCAGACCTGGACTAAAGCATCCGCCAACTCCTGGACAGTCTGTGGTGCAACGTGGCATTGGTGGATGGAGCGAGACATGATGTCCCAGATGTGCTCAATCAGATTAAGGTCTCGGGAACGGACGGGCCAGTCCATAGCTTCAATGCCTTCATCTTGCAGGAACTGCTGACACACTCCAGCCACATGAGGTCTAGCATTGTCCTGCATTAGGAGGAACCCAGGGCCAACCGCATCAGCATATGGTCTCACAAGGGGTCTGAGGATCTCATCTCGGTACCTAATGGCAGTCAGGCTACCTCTGGCGAGCACATGGAGGGCTGTGCGGCCCTCCAAAGAAATGCCACCCCACACCATTACTGACCCACTGCCAAACCGGTCATGCTGAAGGATGTTGCAGGCAGCAGCTCGCTCTCCACGGCGTCTCCAGACTCTGTCACATCTGTCACATGTGCTCAGTGTGAACCTGCTTTCATCTTTGAAGAGCACAGGGTGCCAGTGGCGAATTTGCCAGTCCTGGTGTTCTCTGGCAAATGCCAAGCGTCCTGCACGGTGTTGGGCTGTGAGCACAACCCTCATCTGTGGACGTCGGGCCCGAAGTTTGATTTACTTGGAGTTATATTGTGTTGTTTAAGTGTTCCCTTTATTTTTTTGAGCAGTATATATTAAAATGGTTGATTTTCCCTTTTCCCACTGCTTTTTATTGCGATCCTTTAATCTGGCCCCTCATCGAAAACACAGCCTGGTTAGTGGCTCCCAGGTAGTTTGAGACCCCTGCTGTAGCCCATGTAGCCCTAACGCTTCGCCCTCCCCCTCTATCTCAACAAGAATTGGGACACCCTACTTCTAGACAAGAACATGTGTGTGTGTGTGTGTGTGTGTGTGTGTGTGTGTGTGTGTATATGTGCTTGTGTATGTGCTTGTGTATGTGCTTGTGTATGTGATTGTGTATGTGTGTGTGTGTGTGTGTGTGTGTGTGCTTGTGTATGTGCTTGTGTATGTGATTGTGTGTGTGTGTGCTTGTGTATGTGCTTGTGTGTGTGTGTGTGTGTGTGTGTGTGTGTGTGTACTCAGTAGAGTTATAATAGAGAGCAAGTGTGAAAGGAGTTAAGAGAAATGTGAATGTAAGTACATACGCGGATATCAGTATCTATGGAGATATTAGTATCTATGGAGATATTAGTATCTATCCATATTTAGATCTGAGGAGACATACTGACCGACTAATAGAGGGAAACTTGTGGTGAACTAATGCTTTAAATGAACCCATGAGAGTGATTTATTATTGTCGCTTTGCTATTTTATTTGAAATAATACCATAACCAGATTTTTGTTCAGTTAAATACTGTTATAAATTCAGTTAACTCAAAATTATATCACAGCAAGCTGACTTACTTTTTTAACTCACCAAAGATTTTTACAGCTCTCTGTTTCAGTGAGCTACACGTCTGGGGCTGGATTCAGAAACGTGTCTTAAGAAAGGAAATCTTCTTAAATGTGTGTTTTTTTCTAAATTTCTTTGTTAAGAAAAAAGTTATGAGAAATTGTTATTCATCAAAGAATATCATAAGAATCTTATTTCCTTTTCTTAGCTATTTTCTTAAGAATAAATCTAACAATAAGTGGTAATCTTGAAAACATTATGTTCTTAAGTGTGTTCTTATACTTATAATAGACTCCTTCTTCTCAGGATGTGAGAGTTGACGAGTCGAGCATCTAAACTGATCAAACTCTGCGCTGCCTCTGCTGTTGCTCGTTTTCATCTCTCTCTATTTCCATTGTCACTCCACAATGATTGCATTTTCCGAGGAGATTTATTTCCTATTAGCTGTTTCTTCCACCATCGCCTTTGGATCTTGTTTGCTAAAGATCTTGGTTTGATATTGTTCCTTCATTTTGCTCCTCTGAGTGGATTTAACTAAATAATGGGAAGAAAAGAATTACAGTGTGAATCTGTTATCAGTGACAACTGTAGATTCTAACCATCAAGTGTATGTTGATTTATTAACGATGATATGGTTATAAATGGTGTATAAACTGTGGGTGTTTGTTCTGCAGGTGGCTCATTTCTACAACGTCATCGACCAGCAGATGATACCGTCCCAGAGGCCGATGCTGCTGAACTACGCTCTGGCCTTCGAGCAGGTCATAAAGGTACTGCAGCTCCATCACAGCCGTTCTTGAGGCCTGATTCACACATCAGCAGGGTAGATCATGCAGACACGGCACAGCAGTGGAATCATTCAGAAACGCCAGCTAATGTTCACACAGCGTCAGAACTTCATGATGAACTGACCAATAGCAATGTCCTAAACTGACTCAGAGTCAGATTGTGTTATTTTAACTTCCATTTGAAGTTCTAAGCGTTTTTCTGTCCTTTTGGAGATATGTGGCTTTATTCTGGCAGTGATGATGTTGAATAGCATATAGTAGTCAATCTTTTCATTACACATCAAACCAGATTTTTTGCTAGTGATCCATCCATCACGTTTGTGTGTATCTCCTTTAATTCACAAAAAACTGCCTTCCAGAGTACACTCTTAAAAAAGATGCTTCTTCAGTGGTTCTTTAGTAAAGACAGTGGTTCTATATACAGGTCCTTCTCAAAAAATTAGCATATTGTGATAAAGTTCGTTATTTTCTGTAATGTACTGATAAACATTAGACTTTCATATATTTTAGATTCATTACACACAACTGAAGTTGGTCAAGCCTTTTATTTTTTTAATATTGATGATTTTGGCAAAAAAGTAAAGAAAAAACTCAAAAAATTAGCATATTTCATCCGACCAATAAAAGAAAAGTGTTTTTAATACAAAAAAAGTCAACCTTCAAATAATTATGATCAGTTATGCACTCAATACTTGGTCGGAATCCTTTTGCAGAAATGACTGCTTCAATGCGGCGTGGCATGGAGGCAGTCAGCCTGTGGCACTGCTGAGGTGTTATGGATGCCCAGGATGCTTCGATAGCAAAGCTCATCCAGAGTGTTGGGTCTTGCGTCTCTCAACTTTCTCTTCACAATATCCCACAGATTTTCTCTGGGGTTCAGGTCAGGAGAGTTGGCAGGCCAATTGAGCACAGTAATACCATGGTCAGTAAACCATTTACCAGTGGTTTTGGCACTGTGAGCAGGTGGCAGGTCGTGCTGAAAAATGAAATCTTCATCTCCGTAAAGCTTTTCAGCAGATGGAAGCATGAAGTGCTCCAAAATCTCCTGATAGCTAGCTGCATTGACCCTGCCCTTGATAAAACACAGTGGACCAACACCAGCAGCTGACATGGCACCCCAGACCATCACTGACTGTGGGTACTTGACACTGGACTTTTGGCATTTCCTTCTCCCCAGTCTTCCTCCAGACTCTGGCACCTTGATTTCCGAATGACATGCAAAATTTGCTTTCATCCGAAAAAAGTACTTTGGACCACTGAGCAACAGTCCAGTGCTGCTTCTCTGTAGCCCAGGTCAGGCGCTTCTGCCGCTGTTTCTGGTTCAAAAGTGGCTTGACCTGGGGAATGCGGTACCTGTTTCTGCTCCAGACTCAGTCCACTGCTTCCGCAGGTCCCCCAAGGTCTGGAATCGGCCCTTCTCCACAATCTCACCTCTTCTCGTTGTGCAGCATTTTCTGCCACACTTTTTCCTTCCCACAGACTTCCCACTGAGGTGCCTTGATACAGCACTCTGGGAACAGCCTATTCGTTCACAAATTTCTTTCTGTGTCTTACCCTCTTGCTTGAGGGTGTCAATGATGGCCTTCTGGACAGCAGTCAGGTCGGCAGTCTTACCCATGATTGCGGTTTTGAGTAATGAACCAGGCTGGGAGTTTTTAAAAGCCTCAGGAATCTTTTGCAGGTGTTTAGAGTTAATTCGTTGATTCAGATGATTAGGTTAATAGCTCGTTTAGAGAACCTTTTCATGATATGCTAATTTTGTGAGATAGGAATTTTGGGTTTTCATGAGCTGTATGCCAAAATCATCAGTATTAAAACAATAAAAGACCTGAAATATTTCAGTTGGTGTGCAATGAATTTAAAATATATGAAAGTATAATTTTTATCATTACATTATGGAAAAGAATGGACTTTATCACAATATGCTAATTTTTTGAGAAGGACCTGTAGAACCATGAACACTCAGAGTACCGTCTGCGTGATTAAATGGATCTTCGCATGGTGGACTGGTTCTTCAGTTTGATGGAGAATGTATTGTTGAAAGACCGGACTTTCAGGATCCACTTTGGATCAAATTGATCCAGCAGAACCAACGCCGCTGGACAAACAGCCACAGTGGAGTTTACAGCTGTTCAGAAGAGAAGGTCTGTCTGCAGGCTGCGGGACAGGGGCAGAACATGGAGGAGCAGAACCGGCAGTCAGAACAGAGTGTGAGAGCTGACTAATCAGAGCAAGATGAACTCATTGAGAGGCGTGGCTTTAAAGTCGCAGGAGCTCTAACAGGGCATTTCAGACTGAGAGTGAACAGAAACGGACAGTATCAGGAAAATACTGGGCTTTTGGAACGTTGAAGCTCCAGAAATAAAATTCTGAACATTAAGAATGAGCACAACGGGTCCCCTTTTATGTTTTCATGTTTTATTTTGGTGTTTTTCAGCAGAGTCCTCGTTACGATGGGCGGGATACGGGCGGGAAGCTGCAGATAACGTGGGAAAATGCCAAAGAGCTGGAGCTCTACATCAATCGGTTACAGAATGCTGCCGAAAAGCTCTCCACAGAGAACAGGAAGCTCCGGAAGTGGCACACCAGTTTCACTGACAAGGTGCTGACCTTTGACCTCTAGTTTCACCCTTCAGCACATTACTGTTGTTTTGCTTCACATTTGTTTCACATTTCGTAATTATTTAAATGTAACTACAAAGGTACATAATATATTGCGTAACTAGTTACATAATGAATAACATTTACATTAGATTAACATTCTGCATGGATGGGTTAGAGTCTGCACTCCTGATATTTACAAAATGGAAAAAATGACTTTCCATCAAATTCAAACCATAATAAAATCCTACGTACAAAACTTATAGATTAAAAGATCACGATCTGCAGATTGTATACTTTTCTTTGTTTCTAAGAATGGGTTCTAAGAATATTCATTCATATTTCAATGTCCAACTTCTAAGGATTAAAGACCTCCACATTTAAAACTGGTTCTTTAGTAAAGAAAATGACAAATAGGGCTCATTATCGCTGGTTTGAGGGAGGGGCTCATTATCGCTGGTTTGAGGGAGGGGCTCATTATCGCTGGTTTGAAGGAGGGGTTCATTATCACTGGTTTGAGGGAGGGGTTCATTATCACTGGTTTGAGGGAGGGGTTCATTATCACTGGTTTGAGGGAGGGGCTCATTATCGCTGGTTTGAGGGAGGGGCTCATTATCGCTGGTTTGAGGGAGGGGTTCATTATCACTGGTTTGAGGGAGGGGTTCATTATCACTGGTTTGGGGGAGGGGTTTATTATCACTGGTTTGAGGGAGGGGCTCATTATCACTGGTTTGAGGGAGGGGTTCATTATCACTGGTTTGAGGGAGGGGTTCATTATCACTGGTTTGAGGGAGGGGCTCATTATCGCTGGTTTGAAGGAGGGGTTCATTATCACTGGTTTGAGGGAGGGGTTTATTATTACTGGTTTGAGGGAGGGGTTCATTATCATTGGTTTGAGGGAGGGGTTTATTATTACTGGTTTGAGGGAGGGGCTCATTATCGCTGGTTTGAGGGAGGGGTTCATTATCACTGGTTTGATGGAGGTTCATTATCACTGGTTTGAGGGAGGGGTTCATTATCACTGGTTTTGGGGAGGAGCTCATTATCACTGGTTTGGGGAGGGGTTCATTATCACTGGTTTGGGGAGGGGTTCATTATCACTGGTTTGGGGGAGGGGTTTATTATCATTGGTTTGAGGAGGGGCTTATTATTGCTGGTTTGAGGAGGGGCTTATTATCGCTGGTTTGAGGGAGGGGCTTATTATCGCTGGTTTGAGGAGGGGCTTATTATCATTGGTTTGAGGAGGGGCTCATTATCGCTGGTTTGGGGGAGGGGCTTATATCCAGCTCTTTCTAGATACACAGCATTTCACCACCATCATGAAACTTGATGCGATAAGTTGAAGCAGTGGCATTACAAAATGAAGCAATCACTCAGCTTTCACACCCCAGACCACTGATTTCAGGAGGACCAGAGATCGGCTCTCTGTTCTGCTCTGAAAACAGCTTTCACACTTGACCAAATATACCAAACTCACAGAGCAAACGGAGCTGGATCCAGGAAAAAAGTGTGTGAAAACTCCTTCTGTGTGTGTGTGTGTGTCTCTGTTTTGTAGGTGGGGGCGTTAATGAGTGTTGATTTGTTGCGGCAGCAGCAGCGCTGGAAGGACGGCCTGCAGGAGCTCAGGACCGGCTTTGCCATGCTCGAGTCACAGGCACTGACTTTAACCAGAATTTACATTATTACATAAACATTATTAGATACGTTATTCATTATTATTGTATTCATCATTGGTTATTCCTAGTAATCATTAAGAGTTCAGTGCCTTTATTTTATCATTTATTAATTGTGGTTGTATCTTATTGTAGTCTTGTCTAATGAAGAGGTAAATTAGTGGGTGGTGTACTGATGCTCGTGTGTTTCAGGGGATCCGTGTGAGTGATATGCGAGCATGGAGGCAGCACTGGAACCATCAACTGTACAAAGCTCTGGAGTATCAGTACCAGGTGGGCCTGGAGGCCCTTAACAAGAATCTTCCAGAAATACACATAGACCTCGTCTTCAAGTGAGTCGCCCGAATAGGCCTAAACATGTATCTACTCTGTGTGTGCAGTAATGACTCACTGCGTTATTCACATTTACTCTACATTAGTGCCGAGCAGCAGCTGTAGGGTAGTTCTAACAGTAGCTACAAAGTCTGGTAAATTGATTCAAATACGGTAAATTATATGTAATTTTATATAATTGTACATTATTCACAAAAGGAAGCTGAGATTATAATAATAATGAATACTATGACATATACACAGATATATACACAGATGACATAACGTCATGACTGTTTCTACACTCATTGTCCATCTTATCAGCTCCACTTACTGTATAGCTGGTCTTTGTAGTTCTACAGTTACAGACTGTAGTCCATCTGTTTCTCTGATACTCTGGTACCCTGCTCTTCAGTGGTCGGGACCCCTATGAAGCCTCACAGAGCAGGTACTATTTGGGTGGTGGATCATTCTCAGCACTGCAGTAACACTGACGTCGTGGTGGTGGTGTGTTAGTGTGTTAGTGTGTGTTGTGCTGGTGAGAGTGGATCAGACACAGCAGTGCTGCTGGAGTTTCTCTGCTGTCCACTCACTGTCCACTCTATTAGACACTCCTACCTTGTCAGTCCACCTTGTAGATGTAAAGCCAGATGCAATAGCTCATCTGCTGCTGCACAGCTGCACATCTGCTGCTGCACAGATGACCACTGTATTGATCCACTCAGACCAGCACAACACACACTAACACACCACCACCACGTCAGTGTTAATGCAGTGCTGAGAATGATCCACCATCCAAATAGTACCTGATCTGTGGGCCCTGACCACTGAAGAACAGGGTAACAAAGTATCAGAGAAACGGATGGACTACAGTCTGTAATTGTAGAACTACAAAGTGCAGCTATACAGTAAGTGGAGTTGAAACAGGAAACGAAGAGGTGCTCATAATATTAGGCCTGATCGGTGTACATACAACTGTGTAACTGGAAAACACTCACATTGAAAAAAGTGACTTGTTTTGGAATAAATTATTAAGATCTGCTTGATTGCTATGAGCATATATAGATAATATTATTGGAACACAAGAAGATGATACGTTCACCCCCTCGTCTATACAGCACATCCCTATGTGTGTTCTGTGCAGGCAGGGCCGTCTGCAATTCCGGCCGGCATTTGAGGAGGTTCGGGCGAAATATTACCGAGAGATGAAGCGTTTCATCAGCATCCCCAACCAGTTTAAAGGCGTGAGCGAGCTGGGGGAGGAATCCATCTTCAGCCGCATGATCGACCGCAACGCTGACAGCTTCCTCGCTGTCTACGGCAAGGCCGAGCAGCTCTTCAGCAGGCTGCTCAGCGTGCAGGACACGTTCAAGGTAAACCACACTCAGGAAAACATCCACTGACTCCTGACTCAATTCATGGGAGATGGGAATTTTGGCCATTCATATTCCATCAGTTATTTCTTTTTCTAGGCATTATTCAAAAATATTCAACTTCACCCACAAAAGGCAATTTTTGTTCCTCCCTTTCAACGTTTTGCACAAAAGGGACTCGCTCCGTCCAGATCTTCAGCCTGCTGAAATGGATAAAATTCTTGAAAATGTTGTGGGTCCATGTTTAAAGTTTAATCAAGAGAGGCCAAACTGTCATGTACACTAGTGTTAGCTAATAGCTAATGTGCTATTAAAGGTTCCATATGGGCGCTATCAGAATCCAGCATTCATTTGCAGGTGGGTGATCTTCTCAGTAAATCAGTGATTTTCTGTTATTACATTGTTTAGATCGGTTTTGTTTCTCCTGAAACACAGTAAAGTTGATCTAGACCCAGGGTCGGCAACATGTGGCTCTGGAGGGTCTTTTACTGCCCTGTTGCGGCTCCACAGCAGAATTAAGAATTAGATTTGTCGATAAAAATAAAATTATCCTCCTTTACAGTAAAATAAAGCTCTGCTGGTTGTTCAACACAGTTTAACAATAGATGGCCTTAAATGCTGGAGTTAATGTAAAACTGCTGATTCACCTTGAAGGTTAGTGTGCAAACTGCTGGTCACCATAGCAACACAGACAACAGTCTCGCCCAGCTAGTAGCTTACGAAACGGAAAAGAGAATGATTTAAGACTAACATCAATAATTTGGAGACGAATGGACTTATTAGTGTTTATAATCACTCCAGCTGGTTTCCTGATATGTTTAATCTGCAACAAGAAACGGACAAACACTAAAAGGCTGAAGTCAGTTTTTCATTTGCCAACTTCTTGTTCTTTTTCAGTTTTCCCATTCCACCTTAAATGGTGCAGCAGTTACATTCTGACGCCTCAGGCACCATTTAAGGTGGAACGGGAAAATTTGAACAAGAAGCTGGAGAATGGGAAGCTTCATCCACATTATGTCGAACATTTTGAGACATTTTACTAGAAACTATTTTGCTTTTGTGGAAAAGTTTCCTGCCAGAGATGCGAGAAAAGCAGCTGTAGCTGAACTAAAGCTTAAAGCAGAGCAAAGTAAGTCTGCATTTCCCTTCGTATTATATTTTTTAGTGTACACTGGTACATTAGCACATACTGAGACATATTTACAGCCAAGATGGTGAAACGTTACTTGAATAAAATAGGCATAAAATGTTGCAGCTCTCAAGGTGGTTTGATTTTTGCTGAACGGACAAAATGGCTCTTCTTAACATTTGGGTTTGACCCCTGGTTTAGAGAAAGATGCTTTATCAGGGAAACATTATCAGCCATTGACAAGCGACTCCACTCAGACGTTCACGAATCACCGCACTGCATTATGGCTAAAGCACTGCCTCGTAAGTCCGAACATGAGGAGGCGTCAGACAGCGGGGGAAGTCTAGAGAGAAAAGTGCTGCTGTCAGTGTCTGCTGCGGTTCAGCATTAAGAGGGAAGCTTCAAACTCAGGAGAGGAAAAGAGACATTTCCATACACCACCACAACACAGAAACCGAGAGAAAGCAGAATGAGTGTGCAGGAGGGAAGAGGAAGTGAAAGGAACGCGGATGCTATTTACACCACACACACACACTTCAGAACTCCTGCCGACGCTCACACACGCCGCACTGCGCTGTGAAGCGTACGTCGTGTGTCAGAGTAAAAATATTTGTGCTTATTCAGATTTTTTTAGATGACAGTTTTTCTGCCCATTCTCACCAGTTCACAGTCACCGTTACGTCATCTATGTGTTTCTGTATTTTCAAACTGCAAGAGCTGTGATGTTATTCACGTTTGTGGACAGGGAGAGATTTTATGTGACAGTAAGCAGAGTTTATGAACTGGCATTCATGCACAACACATTCAACAGCCCGAAGAAATGGATGTGCTGGTCTTCACAACTGGTCAGAAAACTTGGTCAGATAGTTTGCACAAATCATTCAACCTTAGTTAATAAACCCTACACTGTAAAAAAGATTTGTTGATTTAACCCAATAAAGTGAGTTCAAGCAAGGTACTAGTTGGGCAGCCCTATCTACAGCACCTGGAGTGCAGTTAGGGTTAGGCGTCTTGCTCAAGGGCACTTCAGTCACGTACTGTCGGCTCAGTATGGACCAGCACAGGGCTGGTTCCCTAACCTCCAGCCCATGACTGACCCCATGAATGGTGAAATGGCTAAAACGAAAAAGTTAAAATAGTTTCCAGTCGCTCATCCATGACTTCCGTTAGAGTAGAAGGATGCATTTCACTAAAAAAGCCAAGAAAACACACCAGTATGCTTCCTTTTACAACAGAAGACGGGTGTTGGGCAGCAGGGTGCTAACGATACTGCTACTGAATACTGATTGGTTGGCAAGTAGAGCAGCTCATTGGCTGTTTGTGCTCACAGACGTCATAAACGAACACAAGGCGCCGTTTTAAAGTCCTATAACTCAAGTTTAAAAGCTCTTAAAAATATAACAGCAGTGTTAAGATGTTTTTTGCTGTTCAGTAAACGAATATATATTTGTTTACATTCAAAATGAAACATCCTTGCCAATGTATAGGAAACATAGACGACACATAGAAGTATGTGGAAATAAGGCAGTGATGGTTACATTGCTTAAAAACGGATGTGGTTGTATCATACGTAAAGGGACTATAAATGAGGCTTTAGGTGGCCACCTGTATTTCTATCTAATCTATCTCAATAATCTATCTTTTTATCGGCCCTTGAGCTGTCGGCGTTCACCGTAAAGATCCTGAATGACTGCCATCTAACAGTATCTTAAAAAACATTCTGTCATTCAAACTGTTTGAGGTAACTTGTTTCCTCAAATGAATTCAATTTTGAAACTATACATTTTGATATTATAACTAAACTATACTATGAAGTTAAATACACTTTTATACACAAAATCAAGTATTAGCTTACATCACGCAGACTATAGTATTGCAGAAACCTGAGCTGGTACATTTAAATAACTACTACGTTACTACTAATTTACTGCTAGATAACAACTATGGACCATTTCTGTTTGTCTGTGGATACGCATCTGTGTTTAATTACTGTGTAAATACATATACGTAATAATAATAATCTTTCACATGTATATATATTTAATTCTAATACACCCTGTTAGGAGAGTATTACATTAATCTCTTGATGTAGTTCCTGAGAATTTTGCTCCACACAGCACTGATATTCCCACATTCCAGCATGAGAACTGTAGGGTGTCTGTACGTGGCTAAACAAAGATGATGGTCACAACATTGACATTACTGTAGTAATCACGGGTAATCTGTTCTGTTAAAGCCAAACCAACTACTTAGATATTAATGGTTAGGATGCTTAAAACACGTAAAGCGCTTCCAAACTCACATTGAACCCGTGTTGAAAACAACATCTGAAGTATAAGAGCTAATAAACAGAAATCGACTGCTGGGTAACACCGCCCTGTACTCACTTATTGCTTTTCTTATTAAGTTTGTTCTGCTCAATAACCATAGCAACAAAGACGAAGAGAAAGATTTGAGACGGAACATCGATCATTTGGAGATGAATGGACTTTGTGTTTATAATCACTGCAGCTGGTTTCTTGATACGTTTAATCTGCCACAAGCATTAACACTCATGCTAATTGTCCCGTTCCACCTTAAATGGTGCAGCAGTTACATTTTGGCGCCCCAGGCACCATTTAAGGCGGAACGAGATAAAATTCAAACAACACAGAGAGACTTAAGTAGAGTGTGTTAATATTCTAATAAAAAGGAATTGACTACTGGGTGCCTCTGTCTCTCTAAAATAAGTACACTTTCATTTTCGACCGCACAGCACAAACACCTTGCCTGGATTAGCAACTTATTGCAAGGAAATAAGTAATTACTTAAGTTTATATAATGTCAGGGCTTTTAATGTACGTAACTGAGCTGCTTTAAACTAATTTAGTTAATCAATTTTGCTTTGTTTACTTACTATTAGCAAACAAAATGAGGCAGCCTTACTCGTCAAGTTCAGCTCACTCGAAACTTTAAGGTGGCTCTGTTCATTTTTGATTAAACATCACTGACTTTTACAGTGTAGTGTCTGTACAGGGACTCCACCGCATGGACACTCACTCGCACGGGGCTGCACCGTCCACTCACACAAGCACTCGGGAATACACCACTGCATTCCCCAGCGAAATTAGCCCCACAATGCCCTTGCAGCAGGGGAATCCCCTGACTGGACTCAACTTTCACCAGAATTTCACAGCCTACTCTGTCCTCATGATCAACACTGACACTGGCAGTTCCTTAACACGTCTTTTCCTCTTTAACGCAACACGAAAGCTAAAGTTTCAGTGGTCACAGTGTTTACCTGGACAGTGATGAAACTAATGATGTTCACTGGTTTTGGAGTTTAAATATGTATTAATGTATGTTATTATAGCAGTATGGGTGGAATATGCTTTATCAAGGGGTAATTATTATCGTCAGGAGTAGCTAATTGCAGTGTAACTACAGTGATAATGAGCTTAACCCCTTACAATCTCAGGCTTATCACATACTAAGGCTTATTATTCAGTAGCTGCAGGGACTTCAATGCAACCTGAGCTAGTTATAGGTTATATAAGTGTTATAAGTGACCCTTATTAGTCCCACAACGGGGAAATTTCACCTCCGCATTTAACCCATCCGTGAGGTGAAACGCCACATACACTCTAGTGAGCACACACACACACTTGCCCAGAGCGGTGGGCAGCCCAATCCACAGCGCCCGGGGAGCAGTTGGGGGTTAGGTGTCTTGCTCAAGTCAGCTCTGGGGATCGAACCGGCGACCTTCCAGTCACGAGGCTGGTTCCCTAACCTCCAGCCACCACTGCCCCCACATAGAAGTGTGTAATGAAACTTCAGGCCTGCTGGCAGGCTCACGACTTGTTAAGGGGCTCTAATGTGCTGAGTCTGTTTGTATGTGCAGGAGTGGGTTGTGCTGGGACAGGTGGACATGGAAGCTCTAGCGGAAAAGCACCTGCACAGCGCTCAGGACTGGGAGAGGAACTTCAAAGCCCTCAAAGCTAAAGGGAAAGAGTCGGAACGCCTGCCCAGGTAAAGCCTCAAACATATATAGTGAGTGTTATGAAAGCTTTAATGGCCTGTTTCAGTTATTAAACTGTGCTGGTCTGGTTGCCCCATCTGACTGACTGTTTGTGCCACCTGACTTTTCAGACTAATTTCAAATTAAACAGGATCTACTTAGACGCTCGTAGAAACCTCTGACCTTCAACTTGAGTTTAGACTTACATTGTTATCAAATCAATAAACATCATTATAATCATTCCACATTTTCATGGTTCTCCTGAGTTCAGACCACCTGACATGGTAAATGGAACCGTTCTAACCGAGACTCAAACATCACATTTTTACTGAATCTGTGACCGTGGCATTGCGTAGTGAAGGTCACTTGGGCTCTTCTTTATGACGCAATACCCTGGCCCCCCTTTCGTAAAAACAGTGTGGTTTTTATTTTAGAGTTTCCAAAAATAAACTAATGCCGGACTGTTTTATTCAGAGTTCAATATAACCACATTACCTTTTTTGATAGTTTACATAATCACCATATATGGTCGGATGGTTGTACCATCTGGCATTTTCAGACTTCTGGGGACGAAAAGAAACTAATCTGAATTTTATATAGAGCCCCCGAACATTGTTTCACATAACAGAGGTATTGATTTGATGTATATTTAGTATATATTAAATAATTTTTTGGGAAAATATTGCACTTGGGCAAAAATGCACATAATTTACCATCAATTAAAATGTATTAATATGATAGTTATTACTATTAGAAATAATAATAATAATAATGTTAATAATCATAGAGCACCAAGCAACCCAGCACCCAACAACATTCAAAAACATAAAAAGCACAATACTGCCATCTGTTGGATCTGTTTTCCTTTTCCATGGATGTTCAGTACTATACAAATAATTGTTTGTAGAAATTAACATTAGTCATTATAGTAAATACAAATCTGATGTACCACGATTTTTTAGAAATAATTATATAGCATTTCTGTTGGGCTATGGATGTGTAACAATACATAATTACCATGTAAGTACATATATGTAATAATTGTAATTTTTAATATGTATCTATATGTATATATTTAATAATAATATGCCCTGTTGGGAGTATTACATTAGTCTCTTGTTGTAGGTCCTGTGCTTTTTGGTCTAGTCTTCCACTAACTTTGTGCTGTGCTGTCAGACAACAATTGATTTATGCAGCAAATTTTTTGTTGATTGCCATAAATTCTGATAAATTATGTCCCTTGAATCACAGTTCAATAAAGGTATTTTAACAATCATTCACTTAGAAATAATTGAAATAAAGTTGTAATCATATAGCTGAAGCAGACAGATCTCTTCAGCAGAAAACAGGCCTAACGTTTGCATGCATGGGTCAGAATGAACTTGTGACCAAGGCATGGGCAGTGCATCACTTAAAAGGGTTTTTGATAAAGCACCTGAAGAAGCCTGAAAAAGACTGCCTGCACAGCAAAAATCTGAAAACGAGCTAGCTCTTAATTAAAAGACGAGAAGAATTGGCAGAAACTAGCCCATAAGTCAAATTAATGAGGAAAGGGCCCACCTAGAGGCCTTGAAGAGGTCAGAGTGACTGCATACAGAAGGATGAGAAAATTATATAAAAAATATCTCTTAGGATTGATGGGAAATAAGGGTTTCCAAAAGATTCAGTAAAACAAGACGTAATGGTAACCAAAAGGTGATTCAAGGTCATATGAAAAAGGGAGGGGTGATCAGCTCACCCCAACAGGGTATAATGAAGCATGCTTTGTAATGATCTTTGCATTTGGTTGTCCGGAAGCCATCTTGCCACCTGAAGCTCAATAAATGAAGAAGGACTTCATCGACTGAAGTTTGGTTTTTCTTTTTCTTTTACTTTTGCACGAATGCTTTTAATCTTTTTAATTTTGTTACCCTTTTTGCATAAGAGAGCAGAATAAATTTAGAACTAAAGGCCTAACCTTTAATTAATTAGTTGTAACGTAACACACGTCCAGACTTGGGGCGGATACTGGATCGCTTTAAGCCCTGATGCGATCACAAACACACAACTCACTGATGGCCATTTCTCTGTTTCTGTGTGTGCGTGTGTACAGTGTGGAGAAGGTGGACTGTATCACAGTGAACTGTGAGCCAGTGAAGGCTGTGATTGATGACCTAATCCAGAAACTCTTTGACGCTCTTCTGGGAACTCTGAGAAAATCTATCCAGAGTAAGAAGCTCAAATTCCACTTCAAACACTGCAGAGATCAGTTCAGAAACTGCAAAGAGCTCAGACACTGCAGAGACCAGTTCAGACACTGCAGAGATAAGTTCAGATGCGGCAAAGATCAGCTCAGACACTGCAGAAATCAGTTCAGAAACTACAAAGAGCTCAGACACTGCAGAGACCAGTTCAGACACTGCAGAGATAAGTTTAGATGCTGCAAAGATCAGATAAGACACTGCAGAGATCAGTTCAGAAACTACAAAGTGCTCAGCCACTGCAGAGACCAGTTCAAATACTACAGAAATCTATTCAGACGCTGCAACGATCAGCCCAGACCCTGCAGAGATCAGCCCAGACCCTACAGAGATCAGTTCAGAAACTGCAGAAGTCAGTTCAGACACTGTAGAAATCAGTTCAGAAACTGCAAAGAGCTCAAACACTGCAGGGATCAGTTCAGAAACTACAACGAGCTCAGACACTGCAGAGATCAGTTCAGAAACTACAAAGAGCTCAGACACTGCAGAGACCAGTTCAAACACTACAGAAATCTATTCAGACACTGCAGAGAGCAGTTCAAACACTGCAGAGATCAGTTCAGAAACTACAAAGAGCTCAGACACTGCAGAGACCAGTTCAAACACTACAGAAATCTATTCAGACACTGCAGAGATCAGTTCAAACACTGCAGAAGTAAGTTTAAAAACGGCAGAGACCAGTTCAACCACTGGAGAGATCAGTTCAGAAACTGCAGAAATCAGTTCAGAAACTGTAAAGAGCTCAAACACTGCAGAGATCAGTTCAAACACTGCAGAAGTAAGTTTAAAAATGGCAGAGACCAGTTCAACCACTGGAGAGATCAGTTCAGAAACTGCAGAAATCAGTTCAGAAACTGTAAAGAGCTCAAACACTACAGAGATCAGTTCAGAAACTACTTAGAGCTCAAACACTGCAGAGATCAGTTCAGAAACTACAAAGAGCTCAGACACTGCAGAGATCAGTTCAGACACTACATAGAGCTCAAACACTGCAGAGATCAGTTCAGAAACTACAAAGAGCTCAGACACTGCAGAGATCAGTTCAGAAACTAGATAGAGCTCAGACACTGCAGAGATCAGTTCAGAAACTACAAAGAGCTCAGACACTGCAGAGATCAGTTCAGACACCACATAGAGCTCAAACACTGCAGAGATCAGTTCAGACACTACATAGAGCTCAAACACTGCAGAGATCAGTTCAGAAACTACAAAGAGCTTAAACACTGCAGAGATCAGTTGAGACACTACATAGAGCTCAAACACTGCAGAGATCAGTTCAGAAACTACAAAGAGCTCAGACATTGCAGAGATCAGTTCAGACACTACATAGAGCTCAAACACTGCAGAGATCAGTTCAGAAACTACATAGAGCTCAAACACTGCAGAGATCAGTTCAGACACCACATAGAGCTCAAACACTGCAGAGATCAGTTCAGACACTACATAGAGCTCAAACACTGCAGAGATCAGTTCAGAAACTACAAAGAGCTCAAACACTGCAGAGATCAGTTGAGACACTACATAGAGCTCAAACACTGCAGAGATCAGTTCAGAAACTACAAAGAGCTCAGACATTGCAGAGATCAGTTCAGACAATACATAGAGCTCAAACACTGCAGAGATCAGTTCAGAAACTACATAGAGCTCAAACACTGCAGAGATCAGTTCAGAAACTACAAAGAGCTCAGACACTGCAGAGATCAGTTCAGAAACTACATAGAGCTCAAACACTGCAGAGATCAGTTCAGAAACTACAAAGAGCTCAGACACTGCAGAGATCAGTTCAGAAACTACAAAGAGCTCAGACACTGCAGAGATCAGTTCAGAAACTACATAGAGCTCAGACACTGCAGAGATCAGTTCAGAAACTACATAGAGCTCAGACACTGCAGAGATCAGTTCAGAATCTACAAAGAGCTCAGACACTGCAGAGATCAGTTCAGACATGGCAAAGATCAATTTAGACACTGCAGAGATCAGTTTATATGTATTATTATTATTATTATTATTATAAAATAATACAGCAAAAATGATAAGATATGATGAGATAAGACAATCCTTTATTAGTCCCACAGCAAGGAAGTTCACAGTATTACAGCAGTAGAATAGAATAGAAGTTAGGCACTCAGTAACAGAAACGGGAAACACTATAAACATTATAAACATTATAAATAATAAAAGTTAAATCTCTAGACTATTTACAAAAAAATAAGAATAAAAGTAAGAGTTGCATAAGATCTGTATTGCACTTATGAACATAATAATAATAATAATAATAATAAGCAACAATTAATAACCTAATGCAGCAAGCAGCCCAGTATTAAACACGTACAAAACACAATGCTGCCATCTGCTGGATATATTGCTGTCTATATATCGCTTTGATGTATAGTTCTGCATATAATGTGTTTTTATTTGTAAAAATCTATGCATCATTGGAGTAAATACAAATAAACACAAATAAGATCAATACTAAGATGAATACCTTTTTATCCAAAAACAAAATGGTTATCTGGTGAGCTAATCTGAGGAGCAGAGTTAGGTTCCATATTTCTCCTGGACACTTTCAGACATAAATTTATGAAGTTCCTTCACCAGCACACCTGATGTAACAGAATGAATGACAGAATGGTTAGATTAAGCAGGTATTGGATGAGAACTGCAAAGAATCGTCCTTTCAGAGAGATGTGGAGCGGTTAAACAAACCCTGTGTTATATGTAAAATCCCCTCTTGTTGTATTTATTGTAATTTATGTTTGTTGTATGTGCAGTTTTTGCACAGTTCTGTTTTGTCTTGTGGTAAAGCTCACTGTGTGTGTATGTGGGTCTCTTCAGGTCACACTCAGGCCATAGACTCATTTGTTACCAGTGCAATGGAGACGTTATCTACACGACCAGAGAGTATAGACGAGATTGGAGAGGCCAACGGCAAACACAGCCAACTACAAGCCAAGAAACCTGAGGTAAACAAAGCTGAAACACCCTAAACACTAATAGCATGACCAGATTTTTTACATTCGACAGTTTTGTGATGAAAGTCGACGTGGACTAATCGCTGATGATGTCATGAATAAAACCACAGGAGAAGGGAATGCTTTGCAACAATTGGCTTTACAAATTCTGACTTTAAAAACCTGTGATGAAGCCAAACCCCACAGGTCAGTAAAGTGTGATACACTCTTTCCAACAAGCCCTGGATCGCATTGCTGGCCTTCAGCAATTTGGAGATACAGAGCCTGGAATCTCGCAAATGTGTATCCTACTTGGGCGCACCCTAGACGGCCTTGCCAAGACGCTCACCCACGGTGGAGGTCCAGAGAGCCTGAGAGGTTTAGAGCACCGTAACTTGGCAAAAATAAGAGGAACAGACTTCAAACTGTGCAGGATTAAAGGGTGTTGAGCCCCCTCTGCAATCACACAGGACTTTTTACTACAGTCTTCAGGAAACCAGAGATAAAGACACTCAGTATCTGAGCGTTGAGTGATGGAGGGAGAAGGGGAGCCATCCTACCCACCGAGAGAGAGCGAGGCCCCTTGTGCTCTCTTGGACTCCCGGCTACGGACGGCTGCAGCACCACCAGGGATCGAACTCGTGATCTCCTGATGACACGGCCACTGCTTAGACGGTTACGCCACTCAGGAGCCGTGATGACCAGAGATACGACCCTAAAATCGCCAGGCACCTCACCTGCTGTCTCTCTGAGACTGCGATGATGTTAGTGTCATGATCACATGATCAGCAACTCGTCAACATCACCAAGCAGCAAAGTTGGCTAATAGAAGCCATTCATACTTTGACTGATCGTCGTAATTTCTGATGTCGTTTTATACAGTGCTTTAGAGTTTTAAAAGACATTCATTTCACATGAAAACTAGTCGATTATTATATAATAATGATAATTTATGCAGATTTACATTTTGTCCATGTTTCGATAAAAGAAACATGAAAATGAATCCAACAAGGCTCTCTTCATGTTTATATATTCTTCTGTTCCACATTATCCTACGTAGAGTCGTTCAGAGTGGTTTGATGTGAAACGCTCTGTTCTAGATAAACTTGGACCGAGTCAGAACTGTTCACAGTGGTCGTGATAGGAACCAGACGTCCACCTCTAAAAGCTCCTCACAGAAAGTTCCTACAGTAAATGGTTCTGAATTCACTGCCTGATGACTGAGACGCTGTTTTATGATAGTTTGGAGAACTTAAACTCCATTCATGGTGGAGGGATACGTAACATGCAGGGCACTGCGAGGAAAAATAGTCCCCAAAGAAAACTGATTATTCCAGATTTTCTACTATTTTCCATCATCAACATTCCCTAAAAACTCAAGACTTGTGTAGGTTCTCTGGTGGTTTTTATAGAAAGTAAAATATCTATATTTGTGTTGTCGTCATGGCGACCCCTGGTTCCCATCACCACCACAGTAAAGACATCTGAACCATTTCACACCAAACGACTCTGAATCACTCTGTTTACATCTCGTACTCATTTATGGAGGAATTCCCGTTAATGTCAATATAATCAATAATATTTTTTAAAGATAGTGTGCTGCTATTATCACTCGGTCTTAATACATATATGATTAGTATATTATTACAGTGATGTAAATTTAATGTTTTTCCTGCAGTAGTAATGTTGCTGTATTAAAGGTGACACTGCTGTGATGTCACTGTTAAACTGTAACGCTAGTGTAATGTTGCTGTAACGCTGTGTGCAGGTTGTTCCTCAGTTCCAGCAGGCGGAGGAGAAGAACAGGCTGCTGCGCTCGGTGGCTGGAGGAGGTCTGGACTCCATCAGCTCCCTCAGAGCCAAGTGGGACAAATTTGAGCTCATGATGGAGAGCCACCAGCTCATGATCAAAGAACAGGTGCGCACTGTATTCACTGTTTAGGACTGAAAGGGCAGCACCGTTTCTTTTTCTTACTGAGTTTAAGGTCAGTGTTGGTTAGAAAATTCTCAAAACATACAGAACACATATGGAACGTAGTTACTTCACAGAAGAAGAAAAAAAGTCTTAACTTTAAATGTAAGTTAATGTGACTGTTACATATAGAAAGCATAACATACATGTAACAACCTAAATGTGGGACATATTGCTATTTCATATCGCTGATGTCTGAACAAAACCCTGCATCTCCATTTTTGTCGTTTTTCATTTTTTTGACATCATTTAAAAAGGTCTGTTGACCTTTACATTGTGTGTACATTTCATGAAGAATGGACCCAAAGAAATGGCTCAAAATTACTTTGAAAAAATTCTGGTTCCATAGACTTACATTACACGTAAAGTATATTACCATTTTAGAGATAAGATTTTGTTCCGACAGCAGCGATCTGTCTTCTCACATGTATGCAATGCATGTTATACATGTCATATGTATATTTCATGGGAGTTATTATTATTATTAGTAGTAGTAGTAGTAGTAGAAGTGGTGTTACATCATAGCTGTCCCCAATATGGTAAAAAAAACTTTTAATTTAAGTTAATGTAAAGAGATTTTATTCTAAATAATTTTGGAACACTTGTATTGGTCTATTCATCATGAAATTTGCTGATTATTATTATTATTATTATGACCGTAATTGTTTATTTGTAGCACACGTTCTCTCTGTCTCCCTCTCTCAGGTGGAGGTGATGAAGGGGAGTGTGGCGTCCCGTGTGCAGGTGTATCTGCAAGACCTGCAGAAGTTCCGCCTCCGCTGGGATCAGCTCAAGCCCAGCCATGATGTCATTGAGTCAGGTGACCCTGCCGCCCTGCAGCGCTGCCTGGACACTGTTCGGGAGAAGAAAGAGGAGTTTAACGAACTCGAGGAAACGCGCATAAAACTCCTGTACGCACGCACACACTCACATACACTCACACACACTCACACACATACACACACCTTCTAAGCCACTTATCTTTCTGGGTCGTGGGGTTGCCGGAGCCTATCCCAGCGTTTGTTGAGTGGAAGGCAGGACACACCCTGGACAGGCCAACAGTGCATGACAGGGCAGGCAGACAGACAGACAAACACACGCACACACACTCACACCTAGGGGCAGTTTAGCATCTCGAGTTGGCCTGACTGCATGTCTTTGTACTGTGGGAGGAAACCCACGCAGACACAGGGAGAACATGGAAACTCCACACAGACAGGACCCTGGTCTCCTGGCCAGGGAATCGAGCCCAGGCCCTCATGGCTGTGACAGCACTACCCACTGTGCCACACTCAAACTCAGTATTTATAAATGATTAGACTTAAAGGTGGGCAATATGACCGATTTCATTGTTATAGTTAGTTTTATTATTCTGATAAGTTTTGTTACTGTGACAAACGATATGCTTCTCTGAGTATATTGTGAATGTCATCTGTCCATAAAGGACACTGACCAACTGCATGCTTTATTACACACAGAGCCTAATTAGTCTATTGGATAGAGTGTGTGAAACACTGAATAAAGTTGTTCTGTTCACAGCATATCGCTAATAAATGAAGGTATCATGAATTGCTGATCTATTGCATCATGATTTGCAGTTGAGTTTGGGTATAAAAATGTAATATAAATATTAACATAGTGATAATATCGTATTGTGTGTGACTTTAAGATGCACAACAATTAAATCAATTAAATCTCTTGAACCCTGTCTGACGTCAGCCCTAAGACGTCATCTGGGTTTTATATATATATGTTTAACATATGGAATGTGTATATGTTTTAGGGATGACTGCAAGCACTTTGATCTGCAGCCTCCAGATGTTTCTTTGGCATTCGACACCCTGAGGGACCTGCAGCAGTGTTCAGAGATGTGGGCTCTTTACGAGGAGTTTCAGAGTGGACTGAACCACATCGCCCAGCAGGACTGGATCACGTTCAGGTCAGCACACACCTCTCTCTCTCTGTCTCACTCTCTGTGTCCACTCTCTCCCCGTCTCTCTTCCTTTCCCTCTCTGTCTCACTCTCTCCCTCTGCATTTGTCTCAGTGTAGTGGATTGGGCCACTTCATTTGTCTCAGTGTAGCTGATTATGATTACATGACCCTTGTTAGTTAGAAATTTCACCCCCGCGTTTGACCCATCCGTGCAGTGAAACACCACATACACACAAGTGTGGCACACACACATTAGGGGGCAGTGGGCACACTTGCCCGGAGCCCTATCCACAGCGCCCGGGGAGCAGCGCCGTTGGGGTTTAGGTGCCTTGCTCAAGGGCACTTTAGTCACGTACTGTCAGCTTTGATGATCGAACCAGTGACCTTCCGGTCACAGGGCTGGTTCTTTAACCTGATTGGGCCACTCCACTTGTCTCAGTGTAGTGGACTGGGACACTGCATTTGGCCCGAGTTATAGGAATTTTTACAGGACTAAAAATATTCCAGTAATTGCTAATTTATAATTTTATATGTAAATTTTAGATTCTAATTCTGTAGTTGTCAGATGGAGGTGTGAAATGTGATTGAGTCTTCAATGCACTTTGCTTCTTCCAATAGGCAGTGTTTGCTATAAAGGTTACATTTGCCAGTTTTGATCTAAGTTAGCTAAAGTAGCCTTTTGGAACAAGCATTTATAAACATTTCTGCAGGGTTATGTCAAGCTAATGCAGGTGTCATGTAGACTTATAAACGGCTCCCTACAGTAAAGAGTTGCCAATAATTGAAGTCTCAATATTGGCCAAAATAATCGTGGTTATGATATTTGCCCTAATCGAGCGGGCCTTTTGTCTGTGTGTGTGTATGTTTATGTGTATGTGTATGTGTATATGTGTGTGTGTGTGTGTGTGTGTGTGTGTGTGTGTTTTCTTTGTAGGAGTAAGACTCATGAGTTTGACGAGTTTCTGTTCGCATGGCACGACCGTCTGAGGAAGCTGGAGGAGCACAGCACCATGTCAGTTATGCTGCAGAAGGAAGTGGACCAGTACAAGGTGCTGCTGAACGCAGTCATTGCTATGGAAACAAATCACCAGCATATATATGATCATCGTGACAGACCTGTTCTCCGTGCCCTGATCCGTGTGTGATTCTGTGTTGGTGTAACAGGCTGTGGTCCCTGTGCTGAAGTACGTTCGTGGTGAGCACCTTTCTCAGGATCACTGGCTGGATCTGTTCAGGATCCTGGGGCTCCCCAGAGGAACCACGCTGGAGAGACTGACCTTCAGAGATCTACTGCACGTCTCACACACCATTGTGGAGAAAGCACTGGAGCTGAAGGTGCTTACACACTCACATACATACATACACACACATACGCACATACTCACATACACACATTCACACACACACACACACACACACACACACACACATACACACACACACTCACATACACACACCACATGCATATACTCACACACACTCATACACATACACACGCTACAAACATGCACGCACTCACATACACACACACACACACGCACATACACCACACACACACTCACACATAACCACACACTCACACGCCCTGCATGTATCCGTCCAGCATGAATGGAGTTTAAGTTCTCAAAACTATCATAAAACAGTGAGTGTGTTTACATGCACTTAATAATCTATTAACTGCAGAAATTTTCAGATTCAGAAAATCAGATTCTGTGAGAAATCCGGTCAGTGTGCACAGGGGAATCAGGTAATGGGGAAACTCAAGGTCTACATAAGTCGATGTGGAGCTTAAAACACAAAGTTCATACTGCAGCTTTTTTATAAAACACCCTGAAAATATGAATATATGAAATTATGAACATACATCATCTAGAAGATGAAGAACATTTATATACTTAATTTCCCCAAGCATGTATTTGGTTTTAGCGTTGCTCCAAAAGTGTTTTGCTGCGTTTCGCGTTGACGCTGCTCGCTTATTTCCGGTGCCGTGGTCTTGTTTTCACATATGCTCAGGCTGAGAAATCTGAAAGAAATCTGAGAAATCAGAATGAGAGTTTACAGCACTGAGAAATCTGATTACTGAGTGTCACGATTGGCCCCTCCCAGTCCTGTGCATGTGTTCGTGTTTTGGTTTAGTCCATGTGTGTTTGTTTTGGTTTTAGTCCTGCCCCCTGTTTGGTTACTCCAACCCTGATTGTTTTCACCTGACCCTCGTTATCCCTGTGTATTTAATCCCTGTGTTTGCCTCTTGTGTTTGCCGGTCTTTGTTT
The DNA here is from genome assembly GCF_015220715.1 of Pygocentrus nattereri. Lineage (NCBI taxonomy): Eukaryota > Metazoa > Chordata > Actinopteri > Characiformes > Serrasalmidae > Pygocentrus > Pygocentrus nattereri. Next base: position 4,563,717 of record NC_051227.1, on the reverse strand, counting down.
GATGTATTGGTCTCTGTTGGATGTTTGTTGTGTTGGTGTTTATTCTGGTTTATGTTATGTCTGCCCCTCGATCTATCCGTGTTGGCTCCTTGACCTTGGACTGTCTTGACCATGACCCTGGATTTGCCCCTAATAAATCTCGCTTATCTCAGCGTATGCGTCCGCCTCCTCGCTCCGCGTTACACTGAGATAAAATCCAGCCTCTTTGTCAGATTTCTTAATCAGATTTCTAGACCTTAATCTGATCTAAGAAATTGGAATGTGCTCATTACATGACCATTTGAATAGTCGGATAACTGCAGGAATTCGGTTATGATCGGATTATTGAGGGCATGTAAACACGCCCTAGAATGTCTCTGTTTACATCATAGCCACTTATATGTTTGTTAAAGAGACCTGAAAAACATGTGTATGCCTGTAGGACCTCAACAGCCGTGCTCATGCAGAGGTGAGCATCCGTGAGGCTCTGCGGGAGTTGGAGCTTTGGGGAGCCGGAGCTTGTTTTTCTCTTCTAGAATACCGGGACAGTTCCGGAGCTCAGCTGAGCCTGATCCGGGACTGGAGAGAGGTGTTCAGCCAGGTGATGGAAACACACATGTACATCTTCAGTAGTTTGAAACTTACACAAAACAAAATTTCACTTCAGTGTGTAATGCAAAGCCTTCCCGTTGTAGCTTCCTCAACTTTGTCAAACTACTTTCCTTAAACTGCACTTGAAAGCAGATAAAGAACCACATGATCATGTCAAACAGTATCACCCCACACATCGTGGTTAGTTGCTTAGAAGAGGTTAACTGTCCAGGTAATGTTAATATGACAACTGTTTAAAACAGCTGCCTATTCCAGCACTTGTTTTTTTGCTGTAGATGCAGGTTATCAGTTTTTCTCACTGTACGTGATATAAAGATGTGACTGTAGGCTAAATAACACTCCACAGATGATTTTATACAGCCAAGACAAAACAATAAATTATAAATACTGGTTCAGAGGCATCAAATTGGGCTCGTTCTGGGTCACAGTGTTGTAGAGTTTAGTGTGATTCAACTCATCGGCTGATTTACAAGGCCTTCATAAGCTTAATTCAGAAGTTAGAAGAGGGAAAAAGCTGATCTCTGCAGTGCTCTGACTTTAAGTTTGCAGACTGGCTGCTATTGTGTTTCTAAGTTGTGTTGCAGATGCAACAAGGTTGTAAGTTTAGTTCTGACAGGTTTAATGCTAACACAGGTGGGGGATAACCGCTGCCTGCTGCAGTCCTTGAAGGACTCGCCCTACTACCAGCGCTTCCAGGATAAAATCTCGCTGTGGGAGACTCGGCTGGCCGATCTGGATGACTTCCTGCACAGCCTCAATGCCATCCAGAGAAAGTGGATCTATCTGGAGCCCATATTTGGGCGCGGGGCGTTGCCAAGGGAACAGGCCCGCTTTCAGAGAGTGGATCAGGACTTCAGGTGAGCGTATAGTCTAAGTGTGATATGTGACGTTTGCAGTGTTTAACCCTTTATTCTGTAAAATTACTGTTAAATTATTAATATGGGTGTCAAAATGCATATGTTTAAATTTCTAATGAAAAAAGTCCAAAATATAGTTTGGACAGACACTGACTCACTTTTCATGTCTGTGTTTTACTCCTGTGGAAATTCCTCTGGTCACGATTTTATATACAGCTTTTAAAGTTGCCGTATTATGGAAATCTGTTTCTCTGATACTTTGTTAGCCCCCTTTTACCCTGTTCTTCAGAGGTAAAAGGGGGTTCTTCAGTACTGCTGGAGTTTTTAAACACCTCAGTGTCACTGCTGGACTGAGAATAGTCCAATAACCAAAAATATCCAGCCAACAGCGTCCTGTGGGCAGCATCCTGTGACCACTGATGAAGGACTAGAGGGTGACCAGCACAAATTGTGCGGCAGCTATTGTATCTGACTTAACATCTAAAAGGTGGACTGACAAGGTAGGAGTGTCTAATAGAGTGGACAGTGAGTGGACACAGTATTTAAAAACTCCAGCAGCACTGCTGTGTCTGATCCACTCATACCAGCACAACACACACTAACACACCACCAGCACATCAGTGTTACTGCAGTGCTGAGAACAATCCACCACCCAAATAGTGCCTACTCTGTAAGGGTCAGTGGGGGTCCTGACCATTGAAGAACAGGGTAAAGTGCAGCTATACAGTAAGTGGAGCTGATAAAATGGACATTGAGCATAGAAATAAGGAGGTGGTCATGATGTTATGCCTGATCGGTGTGTGCGTGTTTGTATGTGTATGTATATATTACACACACACACAAGTTTGTGTATATAAAGTAAAAGTTAAGAAACATATTCAGCCTGTTTTGAGTTAGTTTTTTTTGTGTTCACGTTTGGGTGTGAAGGGCGATAATGTGTGACGTGCAGAGAGACAGCAGAGTGACATCTCTGACGGTTCGAGCAGGAATGAGGAACACTCTGGTCACTCTGCAGGACCAGCTGCAGCGCTGCCAGAAATCACTCAACGACTTCCTTGAGGTGCTGCCATCACAAAACACTCACACAAACGCAACACTGAAGTCTCTTTTCCACTGCATGGTGCTGTTTTTTTTTGGTTCTCCATCATCACGTCGAGGTTCTGAGTGAGGTGAGCCAACACTTGAAAAGGTGACGTAGAAAGATTACTGATTGGTTGGAGAGAATCGTCGCTATCACACAATGGTTAGCGTAGCCTTTAGCGTTGCCTTTGAGCTCCAGAATCGTCTCGTCGTCTGAACTCTGATGTAGTTTTTCCCCAAACCCTCCTGGTTTTTCAGCAGTCTTCTGTCTTGCTGCCATCAGCCTCTTCTGAGGAACATTTGTCTCTTTCACATCACGGCAGGTTCATGCAGCATCACTATGACAACCAGCTACATTGAGGGGGTGCTATATCTGAGTAGCTGGCTCTAATAACAAATAGAGTCGAGTTGAGCTGCACCGTGCAGTGGAAAAGCACCGTAACTTGTCAGTAACACAATTCAACAAGACACCACACCATGCAGGAGTAACCAAACACGCTACAACTTCTACATTATCCCTGGGCTCGAAATCTGTTGTACAAAAATATTTTAATTCATTTTCATTATTTTTTAATTTAATTTGTCCTTTTGCTTTCCCAAAATTTAAGGCTCTTCGTTCCATGAACGTGTAGAAAACAAGTTTAATTCATGTTTTTAACCATTCAGCTCTACTCATTAAGGACCCTTTAATCTCCCTGACGCCCTCTAGTGTTTTCTACCATGTTTTCTCTATGATGGGAGAAACAGGAAGTGGCCAGGCTCCCTCTAAACTACTCCATTGGTACATTATTGGTGCCCTTGACTCTTAGGTGACCTCTGACCTTAATGTGACCCCTACAGGAGAAGCGTTCTGCGTTTCCTCGTTTCTACTTCATCGGCGATGATGACCTGCTGGAGATTCTGGGCCAAGCCACCAACCCCACGGTCATCCAGACGCACCTGAAGAAGCTGTTCGCAGGTAACCCCGGCTCACGTACACAAACACTCACTCAGCCCTGCGACGCTGTCTGGTGTAACTCCTGCCTCTCCGTGTGTCGTAGGCATCCACGGTGTGGACTTTGACTCCAGCTTCAGCAGAATCACAGCTATGAGGTCACTGGAGGGCGAGGCGGTACCTCTGAGGAACACCATCACCATCTCGAGTGACGTGGAGGTCAGACATACATGGCATTTACACTGCACACTAGAAATTTGCGGACACTGTATTTGATTTTGACTCTTCTTTAATTAAGTCAGAGAAAGACACGAATGTTTAGTTATTGTAAAGCAGCTGTGTAGTAGTGTAGTACAGGAATAAACATTTGTTAAATGTATAAACTGCTGTGTGAACACACCGCCGGCGGCGAGAGCATCAAGGCAGTCAGAAGCCATTTGGCAGCGACTAGGGACGCGACTGCAGACACAAGAAGCTCAGTTCTGCTCAACCTTGATCAAACAGTGACGCAAGGTGGCGATAACCAGTCAGAAAACACTGCACTGACCTCTGAAGATTTGTTCCATCATATAATGTGAAATGTAGGAAAAGCTGAATGCAGCCGTGTTTGAGTTCACCGCGCTGAATGGAGTCTGTCTTTTTATATGGAGATCACAATAAAGAACAAGGTGTTTTAGAAGAAAAAAATCTTTTGAATTGATAGTGAAGCACAGCCTTATTGTGAACCAAGCATGTTAAACGTTATGAATTTGGTTTCTTAATTTTAATATTTTTGTCTCGTGTGATGTTAGTTCTTAAATATATCCTGCCCTGGCTGAGCGATTTGTTGAACTGGCTCTCATACTTTTACAAATGTGGTTTGCACGATCACACAATCCAGTCAAACTTCCTGTCTGCCTGCTCTTACTCCAAAACGCCCACAAGTGTCTGGTTAAAGGCTGCCCAAGCAATGCGGAGTGATGTGCACTACAGAGAAAACTTTTTGCTGCTGTCAAAGCAAAACCTTGTATCTCAAATTTGTCCTGTTGCTTTTTATATTGTGTGTAAATTTTCTGATGAAAGGGCCAAAAGAAAGGCCCAAAATTACTTGGAGAAAATGGACTTCATCAAAAGTACAGTATGTTTTTTCCTTCTCCTGTAAAATGACCATTTTGATGGAGGTTTTTTTTGATAGTAGGATTTATTTCTGTAACGTTACAAATAATGCATCATCTGTTTGGCCTGGAACACTTTAGTAGGCGCAGCAGAGGCTTTAAACGTTCAAACGGACATTTTTATCATTCGAATGTGCTTTTTGTTCATGAAACTCAACAAATATTTTAATGATTATGTATCTGTGTATCCTGTTTGCAGGTGTGGCTCAGTGAGCTGGCGTCAGAAATGAAGGCCACGTTGAAGTCCCTGCTGTGTGAATGTGTGAGTGCAGAGAAGAGAGGAGGAGTCGACCCCAACCGCTATCCCTCACAGGTAACACCTGCCTACAGGTACAGCACCCCCCCCCCCAGCCTGCTTCATACGCTTACTTCCAGATACCAGCCTACAGTCCAAAAGTAGTTAAAGCTGAGTGAATTTATTATAATATTTTACATTTTAAGGTGTTCTCTCTCAGTCAGAAATGCCCAGATGTGGTTTAACACGCCCATTTACAGCCCTGTGACTTGGCCCTAGAATGAAATGAGCTGTTTCCCTATTTTTTGGGGGCTCAGTAATCTGATGAGTAATCTGATGAGCTCTGCTCTGATTGGCTGGTCTACAGTGAGGCACTGTGATGGCTCACATAGAAGCAACATGTGAAATAAACATGAGCAGCAAAATAAAATGACCCTCTGTGTAAATCAGCTGGTCCCCATGTGGTTTAGTTATTATGCTACTATGCTAGTTACTGTGCGTGTGTTAGCAGCTAATGTTACTGTCAATCTCGACAACAACGCAAAGTAAATTAAAGCTGTTCTCACTGTGAAGCTCTCAGTTTAAGATGATCTGCTTCAACCGTCAGAAAGCTGATAAAATCTCTCAGCAGGGCTGCTTACAGGCTGCTGTTGGGGTGGTGAGGCTGATAAAGGTGGAACTGCGTCTCCGTCTCTTCAGGGTCAAACGCTGTGTGCAGCTGCTTGATGTTGTCCGAGCTTTGAGAAACTGTCCAGAGTGAAACTTACAGCTCTTAGTTAAAGTGGCCAGGATCGTGTTAGAGATGTGGGAGCTGAAGTTCCTGTTCACCAGCTTGGTTTGAGAATTTTTGGTTCCACCTTAAACAGAACATCTGATTAAGCAGCTGGTGAACTTAAAGATGATCATCCGCTGCTGACAGTTTGGTCCTTAGACAGACAGACAGACAGACAGAGATAGAGACAGACAGAAAGATAGAGAGATAGAGACAGACAGAGACAGAGAGAGAGAGAGAGAGATAGATAGATAGATAGATAGATAGATAGATAGATAGATAGATAGATAGATAGATAGATAGATAGATAGATAGATAGATAGACAGACAGACAGAAAGATAGAGAGATAGAGACAGACAGATAGACAGACAGAGAGACAGAGATAGAGACAGACAGAAAGATAGAGAGATAGAGACAGACAGACAGACAGACAGACAGATAGATAGATAGATAGATAGATAGATAGATAGATAGATAGACAGACAGAAAGATAGAGAGATAGAGACAGACAGATAGACAGACAGAGAGACAGACAGACAGATAGACAGACAGACAGATAGACAGACAGAGAGATAGACAGAGAGACAGATAGATAGACAGATAGATAGATAGATAGATAGACAGACAGACAGACAGATACAGTGGTGTGAAAAAGTGTTTGCCCCCTTCCTCATTTCCTGTTTTTTTGCATGTTTGTCATACTTAAGTGTTTCGGAACATCAAACCAATTTAAACAATAGTCAAGGACAACACAAGTAAACACAAAATGCAATTTGTAAATGAAGGTGTTTATTATTAAAGGAGAAAAAAAATCCAAACCATCATGGCCCTGTGTGAAAAAGTGATTGCCCCCCTCGTTAAAACATACTATAACTGTGGTTTTTAACACCTGAGTTCAATTTCTCTAGCCACACCCAGGCCTGATTATTGCCACACCTGTTCTCAATCAAGACATCACTTAAATAGGAGCTGCCTGACACAGTAAAGTCCACCAAAAGATCCTTAAAAGCTACACATCATGCCGAGATCCAAAGAAATTCAGGAACAATTGAGAAAGAAAGTAATTGAGGTCTATCAGTCTGGAAAGGGTTATAAAGCCATTTCCAAAGCTTTGGGAATCCAGCGAACCACAGTGAGAGCCATTATCCACAAATGGCGAAGACATGGAACAGTGGTGAACCTTCCCAGGAGTGGCCGGCCGCCCAAAATTACCCCAAGAGCGCAGCGACGACTCATTCAAGAGGTCACAAAAGACCCCACAACAACGTCCAAAGAACTGCAGGCCTCACTTGCCTCAGTTAAGGTCAGCGTTCATGCCTCCACCATCAGAAAAAGACTGGGCAAAAATGGCCTGCATGGCAGACTTCCAAGAAGAAAACCACTGCTGAGCAAAAAGAACATTAAAGCTCGTCTCAATTTTTCCAAAACACATCTTGATGATCCCCAACACTTTTGGGAAAACATTCTGTGGACCAATGAGACAAAAGTGGAACTCTTTGGAAGGTGTGTGTCCCATTACATCTGGCGTAAAAGGAACACTGCATTTCAGAAAAAGAACATTATACCAACAGTAAAATATGGTGGTGGTAGTGTGATGGTCTGGGGCTGTTTTGCTGCGTCAGGACCTGGAAGACTTGCTGTGATAAATGGAACTATGAATTCTGCTGTCTACCAAAAGATCCTGAAGGAGAATGTCCGACCATCTGTTCGTGAACTCAAGCTGAAACGAACTTGGGTTCTGCAGCAGGACAATGATCCTAAACACACCAGCAAGTCCACCACTGAATGGCTGAAGAAAAACAAAATGAAGACTTTGGAGTGGCCTAGCCAAAGTCCTGACCTGAATCCTATTGAGATGTTGTGGTATGACCTTAAAAAGGCCGTTCATGCTCGAAAACCCTCTAATGTAACTGAATTAGAACAATTCTGCAAAGATGAGTGGGCCAAAATTCCTCCAGAACGCTGTAAAAGACTCATTGCAAGTTATCGCAAACGCTTGGTTGCAGTTGTTGCTGCTAAGGGTGGCCCAACCAGTTATTAGGTTTAGGGGCAATCACTTTTTCACACAGGGCCATGATGGTTTGGATTTTTTTTCTCCTTTAATAATAAACACCTTCATTTACAAATTGCATTTTGTGTTTACTTGTGTTGTCCTTGACTATTGTTTAAATTGGTTTGATGTTCCGAAACACTTAAGTGTGACAAACATGCAAAAAACAGGAAATGAGGAAGGGGGCAAATACTTTTTCACACCACTGTAGATAGACAGACAGACAGACAGACAGACAGACAGACAGACAGACAGACAGACAGACAGACAGACAGACAGATAGATAGATAGATAGATAGACAGACAGAGAGACAGATAGATAGACAGACAGACAGACAGACAGACAGACAGAGAGATAGAGAGATAGATAGACAGACAGACACTTTATTGATCAGTTTCAGCATCTTGAAATTTAGCACCTAGTGAAGGAAATGAAAAGTACCGACGTTCCTTCACAGCCTGGAGCTGCATTTCTTCACTCAGTCAGCCGTTTTCATTGCTGCTGCTCTGTTGTCGTTATGTTGCTGGGCTAAAACGTGGGCTGGGGTATGTATATTTTCCAGGCTGTTATGTAACAGTTTAGGATTTTGAATCGGCCCGTTTTACCCTCTTCTACAAATGAGGGATTTGTATTTGAAGGAGGAGACAGCAGTGTTTGACTTTCACAGTGACATAACAGTGATCTGTTATGGTGTAGCCTGTATTTTTCCCATATAACCCACCCTCACTGTGTGTGTGTGTACAGATCCTGTGTCTGGCCGAACAGATCCAGTTCACCGAGGACGTGGAGAACGCCATCCGGCAGCAGAACCTCCACCAGCTGGAGCTGGAGCTCATGGCCAAGCTGGAGCACTACACCAACACAGACACCAGCACTGAGTCTGGAGGTGGGGCTCAAATAATACGTCCGTTATTTGTACGTGTCTGTACACTAGATCTGCATGAAATGGATATAAAGGGCAGCGTTAGATAAGCTGTTGGACACGATGATGATATAAGAAGCAGTAGATGATGATTAAAATAATGAGCCTCTGGATGGATGAGCTCAAGTACGGTGGTCTCTTTTTTATTGTGTTTAAATAGACTCTCCTTTCAGCAAATACAGAAAAATAAACAGTTATAAAATAATGAAATACTTATACCAACTTATTTGTGTATTTCCGTTTTATTCTGACAGTGACGATATGTGTATCCAATATAGGCCTTTAAAAATAAGTACATTTAATTTTATTAAGAACCTCCTCAGGATTTATCATACAGTCCTAATGTACACTACTGTACAGATGTCATATTAGTCATTTTTGTTCTTTTATTTAGTAAGAACTTTATTGAATATTTGTCTTTACAATATATAATATTTATGACTGGTATGAAATGTTATAAACAAGACTTTTGGATGTTTAAATCAGTATAATCTTTGCCTCAATGATTTTATCACCTTTTAAAAAATGTTAATAATTAATAATAAAGGTAGAAATGATCATTTTTAGAACTGGTTAATAATAATAGCATTATTATTATTATTATTATTAATATTATTATTATTATTATTGCTTTGTTCTCTGTCATTTATCATCTGTGTTTCTTTTGATCTTTTTTCTCCAAACTGAAATTCTGACTTTACAGAGAACCACAAACATTCTAAGCTTTGAATAGAGGTTAATGTAATGAGATGTTTTCATGTAATTTTGGAGCATATCTACTGATCCATTCATCCTGGAATTGTTTATGTTTTTAATATGCTATAAAAAAACCAAAAATGAAATATTGATCATGGCTATAGAAACTCAGAGAAAAATGATTTCTAAGAAAATTGATTCTTTAGCTTCATAAACCAAACCTGCAGCAGAAAACCTGGGTGTTATCTTAGGCTCACGTTACCAGGTTGAAGTGGCACAAATCGATTTTGTTTCCTAATTTGACTCAGATCTGATATTTTCAGGGCTGCGTGGACACAAATCTGATCTTTTTAAATCCGACCTGAGTCACTTTCATATGAGGTCCTAGATCAGATACGGATCTGATTCGTGGCCATGTGACCTTAACGTGACGGAATTCATGTGTCTTTCCACTGCGCGTGCGCCATCATTCAGCGTTACCATGGCAGCAGCGCCGAACAGACGTTAAAACCTGTAAACGGTGGAAAAGCAGCTCATCCCACCTTTTTCTCCTCCGTCTGGCTCTAATAGTGAAGCTCAGAGCTGATCAGAGTTAATGATCTTCTCAGCGAAGCTCGTTCTGCTCGTTAGTTTGTGCTGATGATGCAGTGATTCTGTGATGATGAGTAGGACGAGCTCATGAGGGTCATTTCAGGACGCCGGTTCATCACATTAATGACAGATTTGAATTACCTAAACGAGAGTGAACCATTGAGTCAGAGAGATCGGGTTTGAGCAAAAAATCGGATTTGAGAATTAAGACTTGTAATGTGAACGTAGCTTTAGACTCTGAGCTCTGTTTTATCCCGCATGTAAACACAGCCGCTAAAGTAGCTTTTTATCATTTGAGAAAATCACTAAAGTTCAGCCTTTTCTCTCTCAGAGCGACGCAGAGAAACCTCTTAATGCATTTCCTAGAAGCAGAGTTGATCACTGTAATGATCTTCTTACTGGACTTCCTAAGACAACAGTACATCCTTTAGGACTCATGCAAAATACATCAGCATCCTAACAAAAACAGATCA
>NC_051227.1:4508360-4548360 GCF_015220715.1 Pygocentrus nattereri | reverse complement strand
AGGTCAGAGAACAAGAAATAAAAACAAAAACCATAAGAAATAAGGCTTAGAATTGCAGAATATAACCTAGCAAGACTTCGTAAAAGCCCCTAGCCAAAATACAAGTATATATAGAGAGAAAATAATGAGTGACCTCTGCAGGTGGGGAGGGTAATGTCCAGCCAAGAATGGGACTGTTTAGTCTTTAGTACTCTTACTTTGTAGACAGTTCGACATAAGTTGACATAACATAGTTAACAAGCTAATACTATAGCATTTAAGCTGGCAGCAACAAAATGAGTGTTTTTGCTTATTTTTTACATTCACATGTTTGATTGGACACCTGGGAAAATCTATCAAAAAAGGCTTTGTGTTTTTCCAATATCTTACTTAAATAAAGATTAGTGCACATCCTGCTGTTTTTTAACAAATAAATGCTTTCTGTCCAGATAAAAGGCTTTAACATATCACTTTCTCAGATTCCTAAGACTTCTGTCCAGCGTTTACAGTGTTTCTCTGTACTGATCGGTTTATTTAATGTTATATTTGTGTACCTGTGTGTGTCCAGGTGGAGCTGGATCCGAACTCAGGAGTGTTTATAACCCTGAACCCGGCGGGGAAGGGTTATGGAGGGAGGCAGAAGCTGCCGGATAACCTGAAGCAACTGTTCCGGCCGGTTGCCATGACGACCCCAGATAACGAGCTGATCGCTGAGGTCATCCTTTACTCGGAGGGGTTTAAGGAGGGGAAAGAGCTCGGACGCAAACTCGTCGCCATTTTCAACCTGGCCAGGTACGACTCTTGCCTGTTGCTGACGGTGAAGAGGGAAAACAACCAGATCTCATCAAAAGATCGGACAAACGATTCATTTAAATTATATTAATTACTTTGTAAATTATATTAATTACGTAAATAAGTGTCCCAAGACAGTGAGCTTGGGTTTTTTACAGCTCGGGTTTCTCTTCATTCACGCACAAATCTTTTGCCTTTTCCTAAAGATTTCCATGGAGGGGAACGTTGACGAGTTCTTATTTTTGAAGGTTTTGCTGGCAGAGCTAAATCTGTTTTCACTGCCATGCATACATTCTGTTACAGTAGCTCCCCTGCAATTTTCCTCTGGGATCAATAAAGTATTCTGATTCTGATTCTGACATGCACTCAATAATCTGATTTCTGCAGGTATTCAAATGCTCATGTAAACACCATACTCCAATCTAGAAATCTGGCTAGTAAATCTGATAAAGAGGCTGGATTTTAGCTCAGTAATCAGATTTCTCAGTGCATATAAACTCTTACTCAGATTTCTTTCCAATTTCTCAGTCTGTGCATGTGTGAAAACAAACCGCTGTACCGGAAATAAACGAGCCGCGTCGCCGTGAAACACAGCGAAAAACTTTTGGAGGGATGCTGAAACCAAACGTAATAAAAGATTGAAATATTCTTCATCTTCTAGATGATGTGTGTTCATTTTTTCAGGTAAAGTGGCGCGATGTTGTAAAAAAAGCGTCACGTTGTAAAGCAGAAATCTGATTACTTTCTGACTCATGTAGACCCAGAGTTTCGATGCTATCTGATTACCCAAGTGAATGTCAATTTTCTGACAGTTTTCTGCAGTTTTCGGATTATTAAGTGCATGTAAACACACTCAGTGTTTCAGCTTTCTGTGTTTGTGCTGTGATGTAATGTATTTTGGTGCTGGTTAGTATTAAGGGTTTAAATGACTATTGTTCTAGTCTAGGGATCTTAAAAGAATATATATACTCATTCACAAACCCCTAACCTAAATGCATGCAGGTGAAGTGTTTATCAGTATGTACAAAGCTAAAGTGAGTGTTAATGGGAGGACCAGCTTACTTCCACCACTCCAGGCCAGCCCAAGCACAGTCCCTCCAGGGTGGAGAGCGCAAGCCTGTCAGAGGTTTAAAAGTGGGAAGTTGGGACAAATTCCCTGTACCAAACAACGACCCAGCAGAGGAGGATAGTAGTCGGCTTTTCGCTTTCAAGCTCCTGCGCCACCACACATTCCGTAATGACTCTGTCGTTGATCCTGTACTTCTGGGCTTTTATGCTCCCCAGAGTAGCTGGAGGCAAGCTAGCACCCCCAGTGGATGAAGTGTGTACTCGACAGTGTACTGTCTGACTAATTGCACACTACCCATCCTCTTTTGTGTTTGATTCATTGATTTTAATCTGTGTTTTTATGTGAAATCTGTGGTTTGTGTTGGTGTAGAGAGCTGTTGACTCCACAGCAGCACTATGACTGGGGACTGCGTGCCCTGAAGACCGTTCTGAGAGGATGTGGGAGTTTACTGCAGCTGCAGAGGAAACAGCAGAACAACCAGAATCAAAGTAACGCTCATTTGCCTTTCTCAATATTTCTCTCATTAAAAGTTCTCTTTTAAAAATTCCAGTATTAAACCTCAAATTAACAGCGCTACGCAAATGTCAGGACCACCTTCCATTTATTTAACCCCTTAAAGCCCATGGGTCCAACGGCAAGTTTTATTACACGCACATATAACTGAAGAATAGCTCCGTTAGTTTGAATTGAAGTCCCTGTAGATACTAAATAATAAGCCTTTGTGTCAAATAAACCTGGAATGTTCTTTTCAAAGAATCTGCAGACACACCTCCAAAGTTCAGTCTTGGAAGCTGGTTCATTATTTTCTGAAGTAATCAAACACATTCAGTGATGCTGAGTTCTGGACTCTGGGATGGTCAGTTCACTGTTCAGCTTCTTTGTATGAAGAAAAGAAAATTAGCGTTATTTTAAAAATATTTTCAGCTTTTCTTTGAATACGCTCTTCTGAGGTATCCCTACGTGCACACCACCGACGATAACATGGCTCTGCATCGCTCGGCCAGCCTTCAGCTGGTCACTGGTGGGCACTTCTGAGCGACAGCAGGCAGGACGTTTGATTGTATTACGTGGTTATGCAGAGGCTGTGCTATCACTTCACTGAAGTTTCACTGTTGTGGTCATTATAAAAGCAGAACGCCCTTTTCTTTTACCACACCTCCTATTTTTTATTGGGATCCCAGTTAATAAACACAGACTCCATACGGTAAATCCACCCTGCAGTCCGCTTTCCCTTACATTTTCACGTTAACACCTCAGCGGGAACTGAGCTCAGTTTCACGTGGGGATATGAGAATGTCTTTTCTGATTGGTTATCGAAGCCCACTCCACTGCTCATTTGCATAAAGTAGAGCAGAGCTGAACTTCTTTGCGTCACTCAGATCTCTTCTCATCGTGCCGCTGCTGGCCCTGAGTGTCTGGCTCTTGTTTAAAACGAATGACCGGCTGCTCCGCCCGCCGTGTCTCTGCGGTGTGAAAACAGGGTAGGAAAACTGCCACGCATAAGGATGCAGAGACTTCCAGGGCACCGAGAACGAGAAGAGATAAGGCAGGAACAGAGAAATAAAGATTTCATGCTAATTTAACATTAGGTCATCTTTTCTCGTAGCCTAGTGAAGGAAAATATTGCACCAAAGAAACTAAGTAGTTCAAAATACAAGGTGATTCAAAAAGATTCTTAGGATTTTAAAATAATTTGTTTCACTTGTGAATCCTTACAGATCAATGCAGTAAACTGAAAATGGTTTAATTGAGCATAAAGTGTATTATGTAATTTTACAAGTGCTCAGTGTGAACCTCCTCCAGCCATAGTCAAGTTCATCCCATACTCCACTGAGCATGTCAGCTGTCACTGAACTGAACGGCTCTTTCAGTGCGGTTTCTGAGATCATCCAGTGTTGTGGAAACAATGACAAACACTCTGAGCTGTTAGAGGTTATCTGCTGATGAAAACCACATGGCGCAGTTATGACAGATGCACTGTTATTCATGTGGAGAATGCAAAATGCTTTCCGCTCACGGGTCTCCGTCTCCTCTCAGACTGAAGGGAGCCGTCTTCCACTGACAGTCAGAAACTCTATGACTTCCTCTTTCAGTTGGATTGTGATTGGTTCCTAGACGCCTCACATTTGGAAAAATATGGCGCTTTGAAATCGAATGAATCTTTGTGGATCGTCCTGTAGTTTGAAAGATCTAAAAAATATATTGTTCTTAAAAAAGAGTGGCTGTGCAAACAATTAAAAGCTTGTTCTTTCTCCGTCTCTCTCTCTCTGTCTCTGTCTCTGTCTCTCTCTCTCTGTCTCTGTCTCTGTCTCTGTCTCTCTCTCTCTCTCTCTCTCTGTCTCTGTCTCTCTCTCTGTCTCTGTCTCTGTCTCTCTCTCTGTCTCTGTCTCTCTCTCTGTCTCTGTCTCTCTCTCTCTGTCTCTGTCTCTCTCTCTCTGTCTCTGTCTCTCTCTCTGTCTCTCTCTGTCTCTCTCTGTCTCTCTCTGTCTCTCTGTCTCTCTGTCTGTCTCTCTCTCTATCTCTGTCTCTCTCAGTGGTGAAGGAGAGTGCGTTGGTGGTCCAGGCTCTGAGGTTGAACACCATGTCCAAGCTGACGTTTGCAGACAGTTCTAGGTTTGACGCTCTGGTCAGAGACGTCTTTCCTGGAGTGGACTTTAAGGATGTGGAGTATGAGGCACTAAGCGCTGCCCTGCTGGCCGCATACGAAGAGGCACGCCTGGAGGTCATACCCAGCCAGGTACACCACGCATTATAGAAATAGTTGACCAGCATGTTTTGCTGGTCCACCTTACATGGTGTTGCAGTTACATTCTGTTGCAGCATTTAAGAAGGAACGGAATGTTTGATTAAGAAGCTGTGAATAGGAAGCTAACTTTGCTTTCAGTCTCAACAACAACACAAAGGAAATTAAAGCTGTTCTCACTATGAAGCTCTCAGTTTAAGATGATCTGCTTCAACCATCAGAAAGCTGATAAAATCTCTCAGCAGGGCTGCTTACAGGCTGCTGTTGGGGTGGTGAGGCTAATAAAGGTGGAGCTGCGTCTCCGTCTCTTCAGGGTCAAACGCTGTGCGAAGATGCTCGATGTTGTCCAAACTTTGAGAAACTGTCCAGAGTGAAATGAGCAGAGAAACTAACAGCTCTGAGTTAAAGCTGCTGGGATTCTGTTAGAGATGTGGGAGCTGAAGTCAGCTTCCTGTTCAACAACTGGTTTGAGAATTTTCCGTTCCACCTTAAGTGGTTTAAATGGTGCTGCAGTTACATTCTGGCGCCTGTACAAACATTTGTAGCATTTAAAGTGGAACATTTGATTAAGAAGCTGTGAACAGGAAGCCCCTCAGTCTGGTTTAAAGATGATCAATGATCAACTGCCGCAGTTCTCTGCATACACACAATGTGAAGGAGAAACCTGGAAATGACGGAAAACGAAGCCGTTGGAGCAGAGCTCGTTTTAAAATGTAAGCTGTTCACATCCTTGAATTCGTCTTCGTTACCTTAATTAAAGAATTCCTCCATATATCGAATATCGTCTGTTTAGGATGTAACAGTTTAGGATTTTGGAATCGGCCTCTTTTACAATCTTTTACGAATGTGAGGTTTGTAAATGGAGAAGGAGACGGCAGCATTTGAGAGCAGTGATTTTCAATTATGGTCCACAAAAAGATTTTAATCTAGAACATGGATTCTGAATTTATCTGGTGGGCCAGATAAGGACCAGCTCCTGGCCTGAGAGCCGTATGTTTCACAACCTTCTTTACTAAGTCTTTTATAAATGCCAGAGGGTGATAATGTGTGTGTGTGTGTGTGTGTGTGTGTGTGTGTGCGCAGATGAAGAAGGCTGTGGAGCTGTATGAGCAGCTGAAGCAGAGGATGGGTGTGGTGGTGGTGGGGCCGAGCGGGGCGGGGAAGTCGACTCTGTGGAAGCTGCTGAGAGCGGCGCTGAACCGACTCGGCCTGCAGGTGAAGCAGCACACAGTGAACCCCAAAGCCATGCCTCGCCACCAGCTGCTTGGACACATCGACATGGACACGCGCGAGTGGACTGACGGGGTGCTCACTGCCTCCGCCAGACAGGTCGTAAGGGAACCGCAGGGTGAGACACGTTTCTCACACACACATTCATTTCTACTGATTCTCCCATAATTCACTGTGTGAGATGTAAACAGAGTCATTCAGAGATGGTTTGGTCTGAAATGGTTCAGATCTCTTTACAGTGGTGATGATAGGAACCAAGGGTCGCCATGACTACAACACAAATATAGACATTTTATTTACTATCCAGAACCACCAGAGAACCTACACGAGTCTTCTGAGTTTATATGGAATGTTGATGATGGAAAATAGTGGAAAATCTGGAATAATCTGTTTTCTTTGGGGACTGTTTTGCCTCACAGCTCCCTGCATGTCTCCCTCCACCATGAATGGAGTTTAAGTTCTCAAACTATCATAAAACAGCGTCTCAGTCATCAGGCAGTGAATTCAGAACCATTTACTGTAGGAACTTTCTGGGATGGAGCTTTTAGAGGTGTCTTATTGTCCCCCAAAAAACTTTATTTAAAATATTCCACCATTTTTCCATCATCAACATTCCATATAGAACTCAGAAGACGTGTAGGTTCATGGTGGATAATAAATTTTGGATAGTAAATAAAATGGCTATATTTATGTTCTAGACATTGGGAACTCTGGTTCTTATCCTGTTTACACCTCAAGCACTGAATTATGTAGAAATTTTGAAAAAACTCTGGAATTCCCCTTTAATGTGAAGTGTTTTAAAGAATAGTAATAAAAATGTCTCTCTCTCTGCTGCAGAGGTGAGTTCCTGGATAGTGTGTGATGGTGATATTGATCCAGAGTGGGTGGAGTCTCTGAATTCGGTTCTGGACGATAATCGGCTGCTGACGATGCCCAGCGGAGAGCGTATTCAGTTCGGACCCAACGTCAACTTCCTCTTCGAGACTCACGATCTGAGCTGTGCCTCACCTGCCACGATATCCCGCATGGGCATGATCTTCCTCAGGTAGCCAATCAGAGAGCCTCATACAACACAGTACGGCCAATCAGAAACACCACTTCCTGCATGGATATGATCTTCCTGCCAACTGTGATGCTACAGCCGTTCGTGGCTAGGAGTCCAAGAGAGCACAGTGGTCCTCACTCTCTCTGGGTGTTCAGGATGACCCCCCGTCTCCCCCCATTCATTCATCGTGATGCTAGCCAGATCATTTTTACTCTTTGGTACACACTTACGAACGGCCGTGGCATCGCTGGGGCTGAAGCTCACAAGTAACGGTTTAGTCCACTGCAGCACTCAAAAACACATGAAGCAGCTCAGAATTTGTGTCTACAAATGTGTAAAACACTGGAGAAACACTGGACTCTATTTTAACTTTAAAGTGTGGTGTCATCTCATGTGGTGTGATTGTCGAATAATCCATGCCAACATCGGGAGGTTGTGAGTTTGAATCCCAGCAATACCACAGCTGTCCATATCCAGAAGAACAAGAGGAAAATGTGACAAATGGGACTGTGTGACAGAAAGAGCGCCAGCTGGTGGGGAAAATGAATTAAAAACACATTCTGTTTCGTTTATCTAACTGAGATGCAGAGCTTGAAACAGTAGCTGGGAGAACATTTGACTCAACTAAGGAGTTTGAGTTGTGTTACCTCTGGTGTCCTCAAATTGAGTCAACTCAAGAAAAGCCATGTAATCAGTTACTATATCATTTTAAGTTGAGCTGACTTCTAATTTTTACAATGTAAATTAGGGAGGCCACAAACTTCACACACTTTTTTCCTCTGTTTTACTCTGAAAGGCTGATTGTTGTCATGACACCCATTCAAGTTGATAAACAATGTGAGGAGGTTTCTCATTTAACTGGTTCTGCAACTTCATCTTCCTCACTTCATGTGTCTTTCATTCTTGTTGTTTGTTAGAGCCCTCAAGAAAGAGCTGGAAGCGCTGATCACTGGCAGTATCTCAGCTGATGTGTGTGTGTGTGTGTGTGTGTGTGTGTGTGTATGTG
The DNA here is from genome assembly GCF_015220715.1 of Pygocentrus nattereri. Lineage (NCBI taxonomy): Eukaryota > Metazoa > Chordata > Actinopteri > Characiformes > Serrasalmidae > Pygocentrus > Pygocentrus nattereri. The sequence continues at coordinate 4,540,496 of NC_051227.1, read as the reverse complement.
TTTCAGCGATGAGGACACTGATGTAGGCTCTCTGCTGAAGGCGTGGCTGAGGAGAGAGGATGAGCAGAGCAGAGTCAATCTGGAGAACTGGATCAATGATTACTTCCACCGAGCGCTGGACTGGGTCTTCAAACAGGTATACACACACACACACACACACACACACACACACACACACACACACACACACACACCCACACACACCCACACACACACACGACCAACCATACATACACATGCAGGTTATAATATGTAAGCACCCATATGTAATAATATGTCCCATGTATGTATGTATGTAAGTACCAATATGTAGTAGTAATGTGCCCCATATGTGTTATATTAACCAATAAGCCACTTGAGGCCAGATAATGCACTACCTTTCGCTTTATTGGTACTTTTAGGTCACTGGATCACCACCATGAGTCTTATTTAGCACCAATCTAGTAGCGCCTTCTTCTCATGAAGGGGCTACATCTCAAACGGCCTGCTGCTTCCTACATAGTGCACTCCATAGGGATTTAAATATTAGATCCTGCAGCCCAACAGAGCAAAACACAGCTAAGAAGCAGTCATTTTGGGACACATTCACACTCAATAAATGATGCGCTATTTCTCTGTAGAGGCTAGAATTTCTATACTTTCATAGCTAGAACACTATTTAGGGAGTACCGAGCTTTTTGGGATTCAGTCTGGGTTTGACGCAACTTCTGAGTGAAACATGAACATTTGAAGTGTGGAAGACATTCAAGTCAGTTTTGGGCTTTTATACTGTCATTTTTTAGTTAATCATATTGTGACTAATTCAAGCCTGTCATATTAATGATGGAGCTGTTTAGCATGTTTGCTGCCTTTTAGCCTGTTACCTAGCTGACCAGTCCAGTTCTAGTTAAGATCATAGGGCGCCAGCTGCTCAGTTTAAACAAAAAACGGGTTCTTATTTCATCAGTACACTCGGTGGTCCATGTGAGCAGCAAAAGTACTTATATATAATACTTTAGTACCTCAGTACCCATTTATAATGTGTCATATGCATTATATGTATGTGATGGTGTGTAATAATCTTATACCCAATATGCAGTATATGTATTTTACTGCTGTATTTCCACAGGAGAAGGAATAAAACATGCTTTACATTTAATGTAATTTAGTGTAACAAGACTTTATTTCAGGTGATTTTGGGCTGTTTGTTTGGGTCCATTTATCATGAAATTTGAAACTGATGTTTTCAAATTATGTCAAAAACTGAAAAACCACTTAGCTAAAACATATTGAATCAGCTCTCTCTCCATCTTTCTCTCCCTCTCTCTCCCCCCGTCTCTGTCCCCGACCGCCGTCCCCGCCCCCCCGTCCCCCGTCCCCCCCCTCTCTGCAGAATGATTTTGTGGTGGAGACGAGTCTTGTGGGCACGGTGCTGAATGGATTATCCCATCTGAGGGAAGTCTGTGAGAGGGGTCAGTTTGTGGTTGGTCTGATTCGTGGACTGGGAGGAAACCTCCACTTTAAATCACGCCAGGAGTTCGCTAAGGAGGTGAGTGTGTGTGTGTGTGTGTGTGTGTGTGTGTGTGTGTGTGTGTGTGTGTGTGTGTGTGTGTTAAAGTAGGCCCTGAACTGTTAGACTGTTATCATCAATACTGACATTAGGGAGCTAAAAATGATACCAGTAACCAACAATATCCAATAATATCAGCCAATATAATTTAATACAGTCAAAAAGTGAACAGTCCTTTAATATAACCCACTTACAAATAGCCGTATAACTTCAGTTTTAGAAATAAGAATAAACAAATCAGTCACTGTCCAGCCCAGATGGCCTTAGAAGGAAGGACCTGTTTTAAGTTTATCATGGTTGTGATATCATCTTTACATATTTATATATTTATATTAATATATGTATACGTTCTCTGATTGATGCTGTAGGGGAAGAGTTTTTGGTTCTGTAAGAGCCATGCTTGAGCCATTTGTTCCTTCTAGAACCTTTACATTAAGCGGTTTCTTTAATTTAAATGGCACTAAACACTTACAGGTGTGTGTGTCTGTATGTGTATATTTCTTTAATATGTGTCTATTTAATGGGAGTGTATTGCCTTAATGTATGTGTGTTTGTGTGTATGTGTGTGTATGTATATTTGTGTGTATATATGGTTTTAAAATGTTTTGTGTGTGTGTGTGTGTGTGTGTGTGTGTGTGTGTAGGTCCTGAGCTGGGCGAGAGAGACCCCTCCGGACCCTCGGAAGCCCCTGGATGTGTATTATGACCCCGATTCCGGCCGGCTGCGTGCGTACGAGCTGCAGCGTGGTGACGGAGTGTGTGTGGAGGACTTCAGTAACCCACACACACTCCCCGTCATACACACTCCGGACATGCAGCGCACGCTGGATATCTTCACACACTGGCTCCACTCTGGACACACACAGCCCTTCCTGCTGGTGGGACCGGAGGGCTGCGGCAAGGGGTATGCCAAAAAAACACACACACACACACACACACACACACACACACAGCCCTTTCTGCTGGTGACAGTTACCGGTGATGGTACAAACTCACAGACATCATTCATTTACTGATTTATTTCAGTTGTCGTCACACAGTCAAGCACAGCTGAAGGGTTAAACAAGTCTGTGATGTGAATGTCCTTCATTAAGAGCACAGTTAATTATGGTAATGTGAATTAGGCTGTTGTGTAAACACGGCTGTTGAACTGAGCTGGTTGAATCTGCTTGGTGCTGTAGGAAGATGTCAGGCCTAATACAACTGCCTGTACGTTGCGGTGAACAGGTGAACATTGTTCCTCAGACCGCAGAGACGGGCTTCACACATCACACACAACACATTGAGGGGCTGCATTCTTGAAAGCTTCCTAAGAAAGAAAATCTTCTGAAATGTGGGTTTTTTCTTAGCTTAATTTGTAAGAGTACAAGAAAATTCATTGAATAACGTCATAAAAATTATTACATTTTGTTCCTAATTTCTTTCTTAAGGATAATGAGAGAAGTGATGAATCTGTTCATAGCACTTTCCCTCCGTCAGAATGGACAGCAGCCCAGGGTCATCTTTTGTCTGCTCTCCTGGGAGCAAAGAATCTGATGTTCTTTGCACTTCAGTACATACAGCCTGTTTGTTTTGTGCTTCATCCCATGTGCAGCTGCAAAAATCAGCTCAAACTCGTACAGTTTCAGCTCCTGAATGAGGAGAAACTCTGTTCTCCTCTCGCTTCACACACTGTCACTGTTTGAGTTTCATGAGAAGCAAAGGACGTTTTTTGACGTATTTTTTTATATTCTGCCAATTTATATGCGTAAACTCATTGTCAAAAAAATAGTAGCACCCAGAAGGAGGTGTCAGATTGCAATGCAGTTTCAGAAGAAAGATAAAGGTTACCAGGATCAATAAATGATAAAGAATTTGGACTGATATGGGTGATATTTACTGAGCTACACATACAGAAGTGGTGTGTCTCAGTATGATACCAGGCCTTCTGGATGTGTGACACATGTAAGTCGCTCTGGATAAGAGCGTCTGCTACATGTTGAAAATGTAATCATCACTGAAGGTGAAGGTGTCTGTCACGACACCACTGCAGTCTTTGGCAGCGTTCCTTCTCCACGGTTCTCGTAGGTCTCCCAGATCCTTCATGTCGCTGGTGCGTGCCTTCTTCTGTCCACTGCCGCCAACAGCATTCTTTGGCATTGTCTGCACAACTGGTAGGGAATGTAATAAGTCGTTAAGATCATCGCGCTTCCCGGAGCTCAACGATGTGACCCCTGTCGAGCTCTTCCAACTGCTCAAATTGCTTTCGGATTCTTCTCTGAGGGAACATTTGCTCACAAAGGATGCTGCCAACACAACAGTATGAGGACGACCTTATATAGTCAGTCAGGTGCAGCGATAAGGGCCATTCTTGCTCATGTCACATGCACAGCCAGGCGTGAAACTTGAATCATTCATGGGTCTCACCATGTTAAACCTACCCACCAAGTTTCATGCCTGCAAGAAATTGTGTCTGAATATTTTGTACTTTCTTGTCGTTTTATGTCATGTTCAGTGTGTAACAGCCCTGAGTCATGCCTCTAAACGTTTAGGGATTGTGTGTGTGTGTGTGTGTGTGTGTGTGTGTGTGTGTGTGTTGCAGGATGCTGCTGCGGTACGCATTCTCCAGGCTGCGCTCCACCCAGGTGGCCGTGCTGCACTGCAGCTCCCAGACGTCGTCCCTGCAGGTGTTACAGAAGCTCTCCCACACCTGCGTGTGTCTGAGCTCCAGCACAGGACGGGTTTATCGCCCCAAAGACTCTGAGACGCTCATCCTGTACCTCAAAGACATCAACCTGCCCAAACCAGACAAGTGGGGGACCAGCAACCTCATCACATTCCTGCAACAGGTTCAGTCCCAGCTCCATAATCAGGGTCCAATTAACTGTAATTTACATTTACATTTACAGCATTTTGCTGACGCTCTTATCCAGAGCAACTTATAACTTGATCATTTTACACGGGGGGGGCCCAAGGTGGTGTTAGGAGTCTTGCCCAAGGACCCTTATTGGTATAGTGTAGGGTGTTTGCCAAGGTGGGGATTGAACCCCAGTCTACAGTGTAGAAGGCAAAGGTGTTAACCACTACACTATCCCAACCAATTAACGCTGTAATTAACGCTGTAATTAAAGTAATTAACGCTGAAAAAAGGAATATCGACATTGTCAGAGCAAAACCTCCACAAAAAAACACTCATAACTTTGAATGGAAGTTACAATTTCAACACAACATAAAAGGCAACTGAGGTTTTCAAATTATGCAAAAACAAACAATAAAGAACGGACCAATAAAAACGGCCCAAAGTTATTTTCGGCGGTACAAGGTTTTGCACCAACAGTGAAGACATGAATCAGTTATATAGTAATTAATGATCACTAACAAACTATTAGATAATGATTCAGTTGCTAAGTAAAGGGACTGCAATTATGATGTGTTAATGAAACTCTCTCTCTCTCTCTCTCTCTCTCTCTCTCTCTCTCTCTCTCTCTCTCTCTCAGGTGTTGACGTATCATGGCTTTTATGATGAGAATCTGGAGTGGGTAGGGTTGGAGAACATTCAGATCGTGGCCTCCATGTCAGCAGGCGGCGCTTTGGGTCGGCACATGCTCACATCCCGCTTCACCTCTATAGTGCGAATCTGCACCATCGAGTGAGTCTCTATCATTCTCACCTCGAGTCACTGTTTATTTGCACAACTTTCAAGCAACACTGTATATGTACACTGACCAGTCCACCTCTTCATATCTACACTCACTGTCCACTCTATCAGCTCCACTGTCTCCGCTAGTTTCACTCTGTAGTTCCACAGGTTCAGACTGTACTCCATCTGTTTCTCTGCATACATTGTTACCCTGTTCTTCAGTGATCAGGACTATGGACCCCTACAGAGCAGGTACTGTTTGGTTGGTGGGTCATTCTCAACACTGCAGTAACACTGGCCTGGTGGTGGTGTGTTAGTGTATGTTGTGCTGGTGCGCGTAGGTCAGACACAGCAGTGCTGCTGGAGGTTTTAAACACCTCAGTGTCACGGCTGGACTGAGAATAGTCCAAAAATATCCAGCCAACAGCGTCCTGTGGGCAGCATCCTGTGACCACTGATGACAGACTAGAGGATGACCAACACAAACTGTGCAGCAGCAGATGAGGTATCGTCTCTGACTTTACATCTACAGGGTGGACCGGCAAGGTAATAGAGTGGATAGTGAGTGGAAAAATTCTAACAGCACTGCTGTGTCTGATCCACTCGTACCAGCACAACACATACTAACAGGGGTCCTGACCACTGAAGAAAAGGGTAACAAAGTACGCAGAGAAACAGATGGACTACAGTCTGTAATTGTAGAACTACAGAGTGAAAATATGCGATCAGTGGAGCTGCTGAAGTGGACAGTGAGTGTAGAAACAAGGAGGTGGACTTAATGCAGTTTCACTTTCAAAATAATGCTATTGGAATATTAAAAGTTATAAATACATATAGCTAAATGTACTGCTTTCAAAAAATAAAAAATAGGTGTAAATTTAATCAAATAATACACATATGATGTAATCATGCTTGATTTTTCTACTTTCTTATGTTTCACCTGCCTTTTTGAATCTTTGAAATGCTCTGCATGGTTCATTATAACATTATAACTTATTATAACTCATAATTTCCCTGTTGTGGGACTAATAAGGGTCACTTAATCTTAATCTTAATCTCATGAGCTCCCCCTTGTGTCTGTGTGCAGTTATCCTGACAGGGAGCAGCTGCAGACCATCTACAGTGCCTACCTGTCTCCTGTGCTGCAGAGAACTCTGGATAGTCACCCTACCTGGAGCTCGGCTGGCAGGGTCCACCAGCTGGCTGGGTCATTGGTGCAGGTGTATGAGCAGGTGAGCTCTGATCGGTCACTGATGAAAGAGGGCTGGGTGTCCTGTGCCTGATACATATGGGTGCTTCAGTGGGTTTGTGCTTTAAGGCTGGTAACGTGTGTTTCAGGTGAAGGCGAAGTTCACTGTGGACGATCACAGCCACTACCTGTTCACTCCAAGTGTGCTGACTCAGTGGGTGCTCAGCCTGCTCAGATACGACCTGACTGCAGGTGAGAATGAATGTCCAGCTCTCCATACTGCAGGAGTTAGCCACATGAGGCTCTTTTACTGCACTGTTGTGGCTCCACAGCTGAATCAGATTAGTAGGTAATAATAAAATAATCCTCCTTTACAGTAAAATAAAGCTCTGCTGATCGTTCAACACAGTTTAACAATAAATGGTCTTAAACGCTGGAGTTTAATGTAGAACTGCTAACTCACCCTTTAACCCTGAAGATCAGCACAGACTGTTGGTCACCATAGCAACACAGACAACAGTCTCACCCAGCTAGTAGCTACGAAAAGGCAAAGACTCCCAACTGCTCCCCGGGCACCGTGTATAGGGCTGCCCACCGTATGTGTGCTCACTGCCCCCTAGTGTGTGTGTATTCGCTAGTGTGTATGTGGTGTTTCACTTCACGGATGGCTTAAATGCGGAGGTGGAATTTCCCCGTTTGTGGGATTAAAAAAGTATCACTTAGGACACCTGATTGATTCAGATGTTGGGACTCTTAAAGGGCCCAAAAATTTTGTAAAAAACAGAATTTTCTTTGTATGTACTACATCAAAGATTTTTATTGCAAAAAGCAACATTAGTATTGTTAGAAAATATTGCTATAATATTATTGTAATATTTCATTTCATATTTCAAGTTATTTGTGAATTGGTTTATTGGTTTATTGATTTTTTTTTTGTTTTTACTTTTTTACTGTTAAATTTACTGTTATGAGGATTTTTTTTTTTTTTTTTTTTTTTTAGCATTGTTGTTTTTACTATCCACATTTTCAGAATCTGTGTCCTCAATTGGCTCAAGTACACTGTAAAGAGGGTCTCCCTCAGTGCAAGTTAAATTTAAGTTCCATGACACAAGGTTCACTCCCAAGTCTGAGCGCTCCATATATAGAAACTAAACTTCTTAAATACAGCCTCTTTGTTCTTGTGATGTCACAAAAACTCACATATTTACATATATACACCTATTCAGCCTACATCAATTTAGCCCCGCCCATTCACACTGAAGTTATAAGGAGTGTTTCCGCATGAACTGCCTTTTAAATGACATACAATACGGGGAGGCCAATCAGAACAGAGCTAATTTACATAAACGTTATAAACCGACTTCGAGAAAATTTGATTACAAGCCAAACGTAGAATATCAGCCCTTTAACACTCCTCCATGAAGCTGTTTCTCTCTCTGTCAGTGGCTGTGCTGTAATTTCTCTCTCTGTTTCTCTCACTGCTGCAACTGAGCTCATACGGTACGTCACCTATAGTGATCTAGTTTACCTGTAGACCTGTCTCTCTGCGCTATCTGTGATCTAATAAGCCTCCCATGTCTGTCTGTCTGTGTGTCTGTCTGCAGGTAAGTGTGTTTCTCCTGCAGACTCTGTATTGGAGGTGATTGCGTACGAAGCTCGCCGGCTGTTCAGGGACCGACTCGTCTCCAGTAAAGATTTAAACACGTTCGATAACATCCTGAGCTCCGTCATCAGAGGAGACTGGAGCTCTGACGTGCTGGACAACACGTCAGGTAACACACTCACACACACCTGCACTGACAACTAAAGTGGCCCCAAACAGTGTTTGGACACTTGAGGCAGTACCTCAAAAATACAGGTGTTCATATCACTTCAGCACCTCAGAAAGGTGGGTCACTTTATCTTTGTCATAGTTGCCAAGATTAAAAAATCGAGGATGGTGGAGTGATGGAGAACCAAACAGAACAACGTGGGAGTCCAGACTAAATAAAAGACTATAATAAATAATATAATATAATAATATAATAAATGCTTCATGGAAAAACTCCTTCACAGCTGTCAGAGCACAGTAACGCCAGCTACGTCTACAGACTGATAAAATGATGAAGGTGGAAATAACCATAACCAAAACACTAGATTAGCCATGTTAGCTGGTGATGCTAACAGCTCGCTAACAATAAACTAGTTAGCAAAAAGCTAAACACGCACACATTCCTGCCGGGGGTGTCGGGTCATCAGCGTCCGCATCGCCACTGAAGACACATTTGCGTTTATAATCACTCCAGCTGGTTTCCTGATGTGTTTAACCTGCAGTGAGAAACTGTCGAACACTAAAACATCATGAGGCTGAAGTAAAAATTTTCCATTCCACCTTAAATGGTGCAGCAGTTACATTCTGGTGGCTCAGGCACCATTTTAGGTGGAACCACGAGCTCCAGTGAACGAACATATGCTCCCTGCTGAGCTCTCGCTCTCTTATATACTGACAGCTTTTGAGAGAGAAAATGAAAACTGTTCCTCTGAAAGCGGCTGCAGCAGCAACTTTAAAACACAAACTGCACATTAACGTTAGTCTGCAGGGCTGAACTGCAGACACAGAGGTTCTTTAACTCTGTATGACAAAGTTTATTCCTTTATTAACTGCACAAACTCGTTTTCCTCTGTTCATCAACGGACAACAAACTTCAGAAACTGAGATGAAGCTGTTTTGCTTGAGTGAGCTGTACATGCTGTACTCATCATGGTTGCTATGGTAATTGCTCTAGTTGAAACAGCGTCACCCTGTAACGACTGCTTCCTGCAGAAAAAATGGAAACGTGAAAAGGGCCTAGGATGTGGAAATGTGCCACTGTGCTCACGCCAGCTTGGTTACATGTCAAAGAAACAGCTATCCTATCAGTGACAGACAGGTCAGCACCAGGATATAACCCAGTAAACAATCTAAAGCTCTGGTGGGACGGGAAAAGTTCACTATAGGGAGGCGGGTGATACCCATTTACCTCAGGACATCTGTAATGTTTATGAGCAATTCGCACAGGATAAGAAATCTCAGTCTAAATGAGAGAGATTAAGCAGCTACTCCATTTATGGCCATCTTCACTCCAGAAAAGAGTGGAAAAGATATTAAAACATTAAATTCAGCTGTTTTTTCAGTTTCTCTAACCATTTATCTCACTGCCTTAAGTGAAGGCAGTGCATCAGTAGCCTCACCGTTAGCTGGGAATTCACAACAGTCAACATTAGCTTCATTGCATAAAATCAGACGTTTTTCTGTATTACTTACATGTTCTGATTTGAGGTGAGGCAGGACAGTAATGTTACATATGAGCCACACAGAATAACGAGGCTGGAGGCGGCTTCACATTCACTAGATTTTCCCGTTCCACCTTAAATGGTCATTTTTCAACTGAGTTTATAGAAGGTAAGAGGCCTAAAGGTACCGGTAAAAATGACATTACCCTCCTTGTGTAAAACTAATCCCGCCGTAATAGGCCTTTACACACTTCACAGACTGTTTAAAGCTTAATCCTCTGTGGTGAAGATGTGTCACAGAGAGTTTCTGAGACGTTTGTTTTTTTTTAGACACGTTCTTTGTGACCTGGGGTGCAAGTCACGAGGGGCGGAGCCAGAATCAGCCCCTCCCCCCTAACGGCAAACCTCTTGGCCGCCTCAACACCGTCGATCTCACTGAGGTCATCCGCAAGGTCAGACACGCACACCTGGGTGTTCAGGGTGATTTACTGCCATGACAGATAATTGTACATTCCTACGGCCAGAATTTATTCAGGAAGAAAAAAATTTAGAATTTGCAAAAATGCAAAAAAGCGAGCTCTTGAACATACACACACACACACACACACACACACACACACACACACACACACCCACACACGTTAAACACACATTATGTTAAAATGATGTAACACATAGAAACACATTATTACTCCTGACTATATGCATTGTGTTTTGAATTATGTGTGTTATGTAATATACAAATCTGAGTGTGTGTGCGTGTGTCAGGGTGTGATTATGTACGGCCGTGAGAATCGTGAGCTGGACCTGCTGCTGTTCCCAGAAGTTCTGGACTTTATGTCCAGAGTGGACCGTGTGCTGGGCAGCCCGGCAGGGTCGCTGCTGCTGGCAGGTCGGAGCGGAGTGGGCCGCCGGACGGCCGTGTGTGTGGTCAGCCACATGCACGGAGCCACGCTTTACACACCCAAAATCTCCCGCTCCTACGGCCTCAAACACTTCAGAACTGACCTCAAAACGGTGAGAACACATCAGCGTGTTAGGTGTGTTTGTGAGCATCTGTCTGTCAACTCATCTTAGTGAAGCCGTGGTGTTTAATCACTTATCATACACATTATTATTAATCATGCACTCATTAACGTACACATAGATTAATCTTATAATCTCTAATAGACTCTGCTCTGTATTTGGATTGTGTACATTATATTAGAAGCTGTGAGCATCTCTTTCTCTGTGTCTGCAGGTGATGCAGTTGGCTGGTATAGAAGGTCAACAGACGGTGTTGCTGTTGGAGGATTATCAGTTTGTTCATCCCTCCTTCCTGGAGATGGTGAACAGTCTCCTGTCCTCAGGTCAGCGTTCCTCTATCACATGGGGCTGTTTTAAGGTTTTGATAGGGATGTGCTTTCTATGATATTGGAGAATCTGCAGCTTTCAAGCTGACTACCCCAAAATCCCTCACTCATTATTTGGCTACTCCTCATTGAAAATGAATGGAAATTTCAAGTAGTGAATTTGAGTGCAGTGGACATATAACATTAACCCTCTGGGCTCCACAAACCCGCCTGCATCAGATTCTCTGATTCTATACCTGTGTCTGTATCTTTATGATGATCCAGCTCAGAAATCCCGTTCAAACACTTCCTGAATCTGTAGAGTCACCCTTTCCATTCCATCTTATCACGAGATCCTATATCACTCACATCCGGAGTTATGAGCCTAAGAAGAGGGGCTGAGCTACACATGCCTCTCACCATGTGGCACTGGAGGATTCGTGTGTCCGTCACTAAGGACTGACCATCATGCCGTAAATCCTTCATTCTTCATTCAGTCCATGTTGGAGACTCGTGTGAAATGGTGTTTATAGTTTACAGCTGCTGAAGCTGCTGCAGCGGGTTTGGAAAGCAGTGATGAAGATAAAAGTGCATTTTGATATGAAACGTATGAGGATCATTTTCTATGAAGACAATGAGGTCAGAACCCAGAGGGTTAATATTAGAGCCTTTAGAGTTTCTGCAGCTTTTTCTGTAGCCTTCGCTCCTCTTTAGGGGTCCAGTGCTCATTAATAGATACAGTGATGGAGGTACCACATAAAAGCTGAACCTGAATGTTACTCTGTGCGTGTATCTGTGTGTGTGTGTGTGTGTGTGTGTGTGTGTGTGTGTGTGTGTGTGTGTGTGTGTGTTTGTGCGTGTGTCTGTGTGTGTCTGTGTGTGTGTGTGTGTGTGTGTGTGTTTGTGTGTGTGTGTGCGTGTACCTGTGTGTGTGTATATGTATCAGGTGAGGTTCCTGGTCTGTACTCTACAGAAGAGCTGGAGCCGTTACTGTCGTCTCTGAAGGACCAGGCAGCTCAGGACGGCTTCACTGGACCCGTCTTCAACTACTTCTCACACCGTTAGTACACACACACACACAGAGGTGGACACTGCCCGATGATGAAATCTTACATTTTGGCTACTACATGATTACTATTCTTTTTATGTGTTTTCTTGTTAAAGTTATTTGAACTTGTTGAGTAAATTTGTTTGAAGTGTGGTGTTCACTCTTCTTAGTGTAACCTCATTGCATTGAAAAATCATTTAAGTTTAAAATTAAGGTTGTTCAGCTGTTCTTCTGTCACAGCTGCCGACTGAAAACCTGCTCAGTGGTGACGACAGTTTGGGAATTTAGTGTCGTCTCATCTGACCAAATTGGCTGTCGATCAAATGTGATTTTAAAAGTGTCCGTTTTCTGTTCAGATGGCTTGAGCGTCTCCTACAGCTGGCAGAGTCGTTGCTTAGCAGCCCTAATAAAATTAGATGTTAAATCAGCTGCTGTAGCTAAAATGCTGTACCCAATGACATAACCTAGATCAGATGATTTCAGGAGGGCCGGCTTGGCAAGGGGACCACCACATTCACCACAACGGCTTTTATTCATGTGAAGTTTTTAAATTAATAGTTCTTTTTCAAAGCAACAACTGTTTTGGCTACTGATGAATGCTATGTAAATGTGACTGTTTCTGTTATTCTGGCCACAGATTATTAATGTTTGCTGCACAGTTCGTTGGCTTAGTGGTCCAAGTGAAGATTATCGTGTGTGTGTGTGTGTGTGTGTGTGCACACAGGCGTGCAGCAGAACCTCCATGTGGTGTTGATAATGGACTGCACTAACGAACACTTCACCATCAACTGTGAGAGCAACCCGGCAATGTACAGGAAGTGCTCGGTACAGTGGATGGAGGGATGGTCTGAGAGCAGCATGAAGAAGGTAGAGTGATGGCGAATCCCTTAGAGTGTCACAGGCAGTAGAGATGGACGGACAGGAGGAGATTTAGAGAGCAGCGTTGTGGAGAATATCACCTCACTGAGTTTAAAAGCGAGGCCGTGTGAGATGGATGTGAGAAAACCTTTCGAGTATGTAGACAAAACAAATAAATGATACGAACGCCTGTGTAAATGTTATTAATAACTGTCTGTGAGACAGTGGTGGAACTTGCTTTACCCAGCATTTGCGCGCATCTGTTCCTGTGAACAGGGTCTGTTGTGTTTGTCACTCACACTCATCTTTGCTACCAAGCTGTATGGCTTTTGGACCGAACCAAACCTGCGTTTAGCCTGATGCCATAATAGAGACCTATTCGTTATTAATGCCCATGACGTACTAAACAAATGCTTACAGTTTCGGACACGTGACTTGTTTAGCTAGTAAATTCAAGATTCAAGAGTTTTATTGTCAGAGGCTCAGTGAATCAGGCGATAAGACTGTAGAATGGAATTTTTGTTCTGCTAATCCTCCGTTCACAAAAAAGAGCTAGACGTAAATACATAAATACATATATAAATACTTATTTATGAAACTGAATAATTAAAATTAGTGCAGTATTGTGTAAAAAGCTGAGAGCAGCAGTCATGAAGTGACCCATAAAGTGAGTTAAAGTGAGTATGTATTGTGTAGTGACAGTGTGTATGATGTTCTGCTGTAGATCCCTGAGATGCTCTTGGCTGGAATGGGGGATCAGGAGGAGAAGAGCTCAGAGAGAAAGAAGAAGAACAGATCAGGTATGAGTATGAACATGCGCAGTTGTAAACATAGACTGTCTGATCGATTAGCTCTCTGATTGATGAGTGTGGTCACTAGGTGGAATAGTGAGCTGCACTGTGACTGCAGACACCTAATCAGGCCCGGTACTGAATCTGACTCTGGAATCTGAATCTACAATCTGATTCTGAATTCTGATGCTGGAATCAGATTCTGGATTCTGCTCCTGATGTGTTTGTGTGTTCTGAATTTATATTCTGATTCTGAATTCTGATTTTGGAATCCGAATCTCGAATCTGATTCTGAATTCTGCTCCTGGATTCTCATTCTGAATTCTAAGTTCTGGAATCTGATTCTGAATTTTCCTGATGTTTTTGTGTGTTCTGAATTTGTATTCTGAATTCTGATTCTGATATTGCACTTCTGCACACCTTATTGCACATCTTGCACATCTGGACACTCCACACCTGGACACTTTAGACTTTATTTCGGTATCAATATATACACATATTTATTCAATATTGTCATTATATGCTGTTATTGCACTTTTGATCTCAGGATAGATCTTATATCTTATTGCATATTTTGTATATTTCTAGTTGTATATATGCCTGAAGATTTTTTTGTATATATTCTTCTTTTTATATTGTATCACCCTTGTTATTATGACTGTGCTGTGTTGTGTTTTTCAGCCTCTGTGCATGCCGAGCTCTTCCGCTCGTTCCTGATGATCCACGAGTCATGCCGTGAGTTCGGAGCCACACCCAGTCAGTACCTGAGCTTCCTCAGAGTGTACCAGTCCATCTACAGCGCCAAGCAGCGAGAGCTCACTCAGAGACAGCAGCACCTGCAGGTACACACAGGCAGTCAGGAGCAATCACACAAAGCCATGACCAATAGACCTTATTATTAAAATGCTTTTCAAAGCTACACAGATTGTCTCATTCCTGAATGGAGCCTCTGATCAGTCATCAGACACCGCTCAGCTTTTCAGTGATCAAAAGTTTTTATTCACAGTGGAAGAGACTGTTATGTAACTAACCGGTAAGTGCAGCTTAAATCATTCGTATCTCTCTCTTTGATGTCTGTGTAGGCGGGTGTGGCTAAGCTGAACGAAGCGAAGTCATTGGTTGATGAGCTGAAGCGGCGGGCGGCCGAGCAGAGCGTCCTGCTGAAGACCAAACAGGCCGAGGCTGACGCTGCCCTGCAGGAGATCACGCAGTCCATGCAGGTGTGTCTGTGTGCTGGATATAGTTGTTTTTCATGCTGATACTGGAGCACCAGCTCTTTAGAGACCCTGTCAGCTCTTTTCCATCATTTTCTTCTATTACCTTTAGAGTTTCTTATGTTGTTTCAGAGAACTGGCGGGGAAAGAAAGCTGTTGAAAAGGGGTTTAAAGGGGAACTCCAGCTATTTTTCAGATTTTCTGTATAATTAAGTCTGAACAGAGTCGTTCAGAGTGGTTTTGGTATGAAATGCTCCATACTAGAGAAACTTTCTGAGTCAGAGCTGTTCACAGTGGTGGTGATAGGAACCTCCACCTCTAAAAGCTCCTCACAGAAAGTTCCTACAGTAAATGGTTCTGAATTCACTGTCTGATGACTGAGACGCTGTTTTATGATAGTTTGGAGAACTTAAACTCCATTCATGGTGGAGGGAGACATGCAGGGAGCTGTGAGGTAAAATAGTCCCCAAAGAAAACTGAGAAAAAAAGAAAACTTTTCCATCATCAACATTCCATATAAACTCAGAAGACTGGTGTAGGTTCTCTGGTGTGTCTGGATGGTAAATAAAATGTCTATATTTTTGTTGTCGTCATGGCGACGCCTGGTTCCTATCACCACCACTGTAAAGACATCTGAACCCTTTCACACCAAACCTCTCTAAATCACTCTGTTCACACCTCACACACTCAATTATACAGAAAGTGTAAGGAATTGGTGGAATTCACCTTTTAGAGAGTTTCCTTTATTGTTTGTCATGCAAGAGAGCATCTTTCAGGTTCCGTTATCCTACCTAGTCCTGCTCAGCAGTGCTGCTGCAGGAGTCTCCTTCATGATTTTTCTCATTTAAAGACCAGAAAATCCCCTTCTGATGATGCATCTTGAAGGTGGGAGAAGCTGAAAAAGTACAGCTGCTTTGGGGCAGATAGTTGAGCATGGGTTACATGGCTAGTTTAGAAGTTTTTTTTCAGTAGGGGGCGCTATTTGCACCCAAGTCACTTCTGTCTGTCATTTAAAGAGAAGAAACAGCCTGAAACGTACATGAATATTGAACGATCTCTGCATTGTGTGCTACAGAACGCGAGTGATCAGAAGACGGAGATGGAGAAGCTGAAGGGGAAGATGGCGCAGGAGGTGGCCAAGATCGAGGAGCGGAAGGAGAAGATCGATGATGAGCTGAAGGAAGTGCAGGTGAACGATCAGAAACACGTCCTCTAACGGTCGGAGCTGACGTGGTATGACACGGTGTTTACAGCCAGACACAGATGTTTGTTAGAAGTTTGAACAAAGCAGAGGACCTTCTGGGCCTGGCAGAAACAGAGCGGGTTGCCAGCTGTTCAAAGCTAGTATCAGTATCCTTTCATAAGACGATCTGTTTTCATTTTTAAACATTTAAACATTGCAGCTGCAGGTTGTTTAGAAAGCTGTTTGAACAGAAGACACACCTGCGGCGCTGTCATTTTCCCCTCACTGCACTTTCAGACTTACCGGAAAACCACAAATCTGGCAACCCTGCGTGACAGGGCAAGAACTCAGGAGTGAAACTCACACGTATGGAAGGATATCAGGTTTCAGTGCACACTTAAAAATGATGGTTCATCAAGGGTAGGAAGGAAAATGGTTCTATATAGAACCATGAACACTCAAAGAACCCTTTGAATTACTAAACTGCATGGTACTATTATTGCATGGTAAATTGGTTCTTCAGATTGATGGAGAATGTGTTGAAGAACCCTTTTTGGTGCTATATAGAACCATTTTCAAAAGGCCATACCAACCATATAGAATACATTCTCCATTAATCTGAAGAAACATTTCATGATGTAAAGAACCCTTTAATCATGCAAAGGGTTCTTTGAGTGTTCATAGTTCTATATAGAACCATAAAGAACCCTGAAGAACCGTGGTTTTGTAGTGACTCGGTAAAATCGGACTCATAGTGCAGTTTGACTGCAGCAGCTGTTCTCTGTTCTGTGCAGTTTCAGTGTTTCAGTAGCTGATATATCATACAGGTTCTAATAGAAACTACAGATGACGTTCTACTCTGACGTTCTGTCGCTGTCACGTCTGTCCTCCTTAGTTCTTTCTGTTGGTCTATAAATGAGCCCTGACTGATTAAACTGGGGGTCGTCAATGTCAGTCGGGCTCTAAACTGACTGAGTAAACACTGAGCATCTGCTGATCTGCCTATTCTGCAGCCGCTGGTCGACGAGGCAAAGCGTGCGGTGGGGAACATAAAACCTGAGTCCCTGTCGGAGATCCGCTCGCTGCGCATGCCCCCCGACGTCATCAGAGACATCCTGGAGGGAGTGCTGAGGCTCATGGGAATATTCGACACCTCCTGGGTCAGCATGAAGAGGTGAGAGAAAAATAGTCAATAATAGATAAATGGACCATTCAGCTGAATCAAACTACACACGCACACACGCACGCACACACACACACACAAACACACACACACACTTTCTAAGCCGCTTATCCATCTGGGTCACGGGGGGAGCTGGAGTCTATCTCAGCGGTCAATGGGTGGAAGGCAGGAAACACCTAAGACAGGTAGCCAGTCCAACAAAGGGCAGACAGCAGACATATACACTCACAACAAGGAGCAGATTAGCATGTCCAATTGGCCTGACTGCATGTCTTTGGACTGCGAGAGGAAACCCGAGAAGCCGGAGGAAACCCACACAGACACGGGGAGAACATGCGGTAACACTTTCTGTCAATGTCACATTTGTAAGCATTTATAAACACATTCATAATATGTTATAATGCATTCATAAGGCATCATAAACATGGCTAGAAATATTAATAAAAATGCATTACATGTTATAGCCATGCTAATTATACATTATGAATGGTTAACATAATGCTTTAAAGGTACTGTTCATAAGTTATTAAAGCTCATGAGTTGTATTTGTCCACTGTAAGTGAAGCACACTGTACTAAAGCCTCCTCCAGTGTTAAGAGTGAGGTTTCAAGTTGAAGTATTTACTGATGGATGTACTGAAACACTAAAACACAATAAAGCTCATTACAGGCTTCAGATGTGAGTTTAAACTAGAGCTGCCCTCAGTGTTTCACCCAATGTGGGAAAGTCAGTGTACACCACTATTAATATGCACCACCGTTAGCCTGACACTAACTTAACACTGCATATACAATAGAACGCCAGCAGACATCAGCACTACTGTACAGTAGTTTAGTGTTACAGAGCGAAAGGTTCTAGCTATTAGCGTTAGAACCAGTGAGGGAACAAATTACAATGACAGCACTCAACTATCTTGCCTCTTCCTCTTCAGGCCTTCATTGCACAGTGACACACGCTTGGTGTGATGTCGGAGGGGTTTCAGGGAAGGGGCTGATGGGTACTTGGTTTGCTGTGTTGTAATGTAACATTTAAAGTGAGGAAAGCACAGTGTAGCAGTGATTCTAGGCTGGACGGCCTGTTTGGAGCATCTGAATTTTCAGGACTGAAGCCCTGAAGCCCCATATTTGCCTTTATTTTATGCTCTCCAATCTGGGACTGACTTCTTTGGCACTGACGGTATAACATGTTATTAACACAACTAATAATGCATTGTTTTAAGAATTCATAATGTAAAATTATCATGGCTGTAAACTGTAGTTCAGTGTAAATATTTATAATATGTTTATAATGCCTTATAAATGCATTATAACATGTTATAAATGTGTTTCTAGATGCTTACAAATGTGATATTCATAGAAAGTGTTACCGAACATGCAAACTCGAGTATATGTAAAAAAATATATATATATTTTTTTTTAAACAAAGAAATGTTCAGATCATAAATATTCAAAAACATCATGTTCTGATCTGTTTAGACTCAAGACTCTAATAGATATATTAATAAGATCAATATGTACACATTCATCATTTATAGGGTGCTGTTAACTAGGAGGAGTCTGTTCCAAACCCTAACCCCTAAAATTATATGTCTGAAAATAATACCTACAGTTTTTTATGTTTGTATTATTTTCTTTTAAACTTAAAAGATCAATATTTACAATGAGTTTAATTCTTAAATTAAAAGTGATATTCAAAATCTGCTCGTGTCAAAGCATTGTAGCATTGAAGCATTGTAATCTGTGGGTTTATCTGTTATTTTAGCCACGCCCCTGAATTTTAGAGCATTCCTGTCCCTCATGGCCACATGGTGAGCAGTTAGATCCCATTGTTTTGAAGTAAATGTGTCCCAAAGTCTGAGATAAAATTGTCACTGAAACAGTCACTACTCAGTCGCTACTGAAACAGTAATTACTGAAACATTCACTACTGAAACAGTAATTACTGAAACAGTCACTACTGAACCAGCAATTACAGTCACTACTGAACCAGCAATTACTGAGTCACTACTGAAACAGTAAATACTGAAACAGTCACTACTGAAACAATTGCTACTGAAGAAACAGTTACTACTGTGAAACAGTTACTACTGAAATAGTCACTACTGAAACAGTCATTACTGAAACAATTGCTACTGAAGAAACAGTTACTACTGAAACAATTACTACTGAAATAGTCACTACTGAAGCAGTCACTGCTGAAACAGTCACTACTGAAACAGTAATTACTGAGTCACTACTGAAACAGTAATTACTGAGTCACTACTGAAACAGTAATTACTGAGTCACTACTGAAACAGTAAATACTGAAACAGTCACTACTGAAACAATTGCTACTGAAGAAAGAGTTACTACTGTGAAACAGTTACTACTGAAATAGTCACTACTGAAACAGTTACTACTGAAATAGTCACTACTGAAACAGTCATTACTGAAGCAGTTACTGCTGAAACAGTCACTACTGAAACAGTAATTACTGAGTCACTACTGAAGCAGTCACTACTGAAGCAGTCACTACTGAAGCAGTCATTACTGAAACAATCCCTATCCCAGTCCTTCATCCCGCCATGTCTGAAATCAGCCACAATCGTGCTGGTCCCAAAACAGGCCAGCATCGGCGGCAGACCAGTCGCCCTGACACCAGTCGTCATGAAGTGTTTTGAGAAACTGGTGAGACACCACATCAGGTCTTGCCTCCCAGTTACCCTCGACCCACTTCAGTTTGCATACAGAGCAAACAGATCAACAGAAGATGCCACAGCAACAGCGCTCCATGCCACCATCTCCCACCTGGAACTGCAGGGGCACTATGCCAGGCTACTCTGCATTGATTTTAGCTCTGCTTTCAACACCATACTCCCAGACAGACTGATTGTCAAACTAATAGACATTGGTCTTCCTTATACCATCTGCAGTTGGATAAGAAACTTCCTCTCAGACCGTGTACAGAGAGTTAGATTTGGCTCACATCTCTCCACAGCTCTCAGCATTAATACTGGCTCTCCTCAGGGCTGTGTGCTGAGCCCACTCCTCTACACTCTGTACACCTATGACTGTGTCAGCAGCCACTCGGACAATGTTACAATCAAGTTCGCTGATGACATCACTCTAGTCGGATGGCAATGAAACGGCATACAGGGAGGAGGTTCAAAGGCTAGTGGAGTGGTGCTCAGAGAACAACTTGGTCATCAACACCTTTAAGACCAAAGAACTGATTGTAGACTTCAGACGGAGGAAGTCCAACTTGCAGCCAATGTACATTGATGGACAGTGTGTGGAGAGGGTGTCCAGCTTCAAGCTCCTGGGGGTGTATATGGATGCAAGTCTCCAATGGGGCTCTAACACCTCAGCGGTAGTGAAGAAGGCCCAGCAGTGTCTCTATTTCCTAAGAACCCTTAAGAAGCTGAATCTGGAAAAGAAACTGTTGACTGTCTTCTACCGCTGCTCCGTTGAGAGCGTTTTGACTTACTTTATCTGTGTGGTTCTCCAGTTGTACCATAGCACACAAAAAGGCCATACAAAAGGTCATCAACACGGCACAGAAGGTTATTGGACACTCCCTCCCCTCCCTGGAAGACCTCTACAGAACTTGCTGTCTCAGGAGGGCTTACACAATCATCAAGGACAGTACACACCCAGGACATAGGATGTTTGAACTGCTGCCCTCAGGCAGACGTTACCGACACCTCAAAACAAGGACAAACCGTTTGAGGGACAGTTTTTATAACGGGGCCATTTCCCTGTTAAACAAAAACTATACAGTTCACCGGTGGGCAGATGTTTCTGTCTGCCTACAGGGATAAGTGCAATGACCCCTGCTGCTAAAAACAGAGTATAATGTGCAAATGTCAGTTTCTTCACTTGTGTATATAGGAAAGCTTAGTGTGTAAATAGGAGAGCTTAGTTAATTTATGCTTACGCCTGTATAGTTAACCGTAGCTCTAATCTGTTATTTTAATTTGTTTATGTTTTAAAACTTTTCTGTTTTATATTTAAACTTTTCTATTTCTATTGCACCAAGAGGGGAGGGGGGGCTGTAAACCAATTTCATTGCGCAAATGTACAAGTAGAATGTGTAATGACAATAAAGGTTCATTTCATTTCATTTTCATTTCATTTACTGAAGCAGTCACTACTGAAACAGTCATTACTGAAGCAGTCACTACTGAAACAGTCATTATTGAAGCAGTCACTGCTGAAACAGTCATTACTGAAACAATTGCTACTGAAGACAGTTACTACTGAAATAGTCATTACTGAAGCAGTCACTACTGAAGCAGTCACTGTTGAAACAGTCATTACTGAAACAATTGCTACTGAAGAAACAGTTACTACTGAAACAGTTTCTACTGAAGCAGTCATTACTGAAGCAGTCATTACTGAAGCAGTCACTACTGAAGCAGTCATTACTGACACAATCACTACTGAAGCAGTCACTACTGAAGCAATCACTACTGAAGCAATCACTGTTGAAACAGTCATTACTGAAACAATTGCTACTGAAGAAACACATACTACTGAAACAGTTTCTACTGAAATAGTCATTACTGAAGCAGTCATTACTGAAGCAGTCACTACTGAAGCAGTCACTACTGAAACACTCACTACTGAAGCAGTCATTACTGACACAATCACTACTGAAGCAGTCACTACTGAAGCAATCACTACTGAAGCAATCACTACTGAAACAATCACTACTGAAGCAGTCACTACTGAAGCAGTCATTACTGAAACAGTCACTACTGAAGCAGTCACTGTTGAAACGGTCATTACTGAAACAGTTGCTACTGAAGAAACAGTTACTACTGAAATAGTCATTACTGAAGCAATCACTACTGAAGCAGTCACTACTGAAGCAGTAACAACTGAAGCAGTCTGTCACGATTGGCCCCTCCCAGTCCTGTCCATGTGTTCGTGTTTTGGTTTAGCCCATATGTATTTGTTTTGGTTTTTCTAGTCCTGCCCCCTCGTTTCGTGACTCCGCCCCTGATTGTTTTGCCTGTCCCTCGTTTTCCCTTTGTTACTTAAGCCCTGTGTTTGCACTTTGTCTTTGCTGGTCTTTTGCATCACTTTGTTTGCTGTATTGGTCTGTGTTTGCTGTATTGGTCTGTGTTTGATGTTTGCTTTGTTTCTCTGTGTTGTTGGTGGTATTCTGGTTTTGTCATGTCTGCCCCATGGTCTCTCCGTATTGGCTCAATGTCCTTGGACTCTTTTGACCACGACCCTGTATTTGCCCTCAATAAAAGTCGCTTACCTCCGCACATGCATCCAATACCTCGCTCCACGTTACACAGTCACTGCTGAAACAGTCACTGCTGAAACAGTCACTGCTGAAACAGTCACTGCTGAAACAGTCACTGCTGAAACAGTCACTACTGAAACAGTCACTGCTGAAACAGTCACTGCTGAAACAGTCACTACTGAAACAGTAATTACTTAGTCACTATTGAGAGCGAGAGAGAGCGAGAGAGGGAGAGAGATGTAGAGAGAGAGATCTAGAAAGGGGGATGGAGAGGGAGAGAGAGGGAGAGGGAGGGAGAGATAGAGAGAGATGGAGAGATAGAGGGGGAGAGAGGGAGAGAGAAATAGGGAGACAGGAGAAAGAGATGGATGAAGAGAGAGAGACAGGAGAGAGACATAGATACAGAGGGAGAGAATCTCACAGAGAAATTATAGGCAGCTGTAAAATGAAGCAGAACCGTTCTAATAAATGCATGTTACTGTAATGAGACAGTGGTTTTGTTCTGAGAGGCACGTGTTTTAATTTGTCTGTAATTACAACGTAATTGGGCTCTTGTTTGAGCGGTTCTGTTAATGAAGTACCGGCTCTGAGCTGATTAGTTAAGCTCGGTGGAGCTGTGTCAGTGAGTGTGACTGAGCGCGTCATGCTGGATTGGTCTAATTCTGCGCTTCTGAATGTTTGGGTCTAGTTTTCTGGCAAAGCGCGGAGTGAGAGAGGACATCGCCACCTTCGACGCCCGGAACATCACCCACGAGATCCGGGAGAGCGTGGAGGAGCTCCTGCACCGCAACAAGGCCTCCTTTGACCCCAAGGTAACTAAGCCTTTACACCGTCTCTCACTGACACCGTTATCAAGGGTCACTGCTGGATGTCTGGGTGCAGCCTATCATAGTAGAGTGGGCGGGGAGGGGGTGGAGCTTATGACAGACACACCCACACTAAAATGACTTGCAGTTTTTCTGAATTGTTTAAAACGTAGAGGTTGTGATGCTTGGGGTTTATTTTAGTTGTGAGCAGCACAGCGGGAGCTAATGAACGGTTCTCCTGGAGAACCTATATATGTCTGAGACAAACCATAAACATCATAATCAAAAAATCTATTTATCGTATCGAACCATATTGTTACACTTCTACACACTTAAGATGGATATTCAAGAGTTTTAGCAAAGAAAATGGTTCTATTTAGCACCAAAGGGTTTTTCTATTATAACAATATCAAGCTTGCAGCAATAGAAGAACCTTTTTAATCTTAAAAAAGATTCTGTATAGACCCATCTACAGCACATTCTCCACAAATCTGAAGAACCATTTTGCAAAGAACCCTTTAATCATGCAAAGGGTCTTTTGAGTGTTCATGGTTCTATATAAAACCATGTTCTTTACTAAAGAACTCTTGAAGAACTTTTAGGAGTGTAGCTGCTTCTTCCTCTTCACACATTGTAAATTGAAATGCCATCATGTATGAAATGTTTGTTTGTTTCACTTTAATACAGTGACAGAAAATACATAATCTGGTCTATTAGAGATACTGAACACCTCCACATGCTTTGAGGTGATTTAGGCAAGGAGTTAGCACCATGGTTTAGTATTGGCAATTCCTTCTGCCATAAAAGATAGTCCCCTTTTTTGTTATAAACCCATTAAACTGTGTGAATATGAGGTTCAGCTCAGATTTTTCAGGGTTTTCGGGTGAAGCTGAATGTGCTTTTGTGTGTCAGTCTGTAAGGCATTTCACAGCCCATCTTGTTTGATAAATTGTATTCTGTTGGTTTCTGGCAGTTTCCAGTTTGTGTAATTCAGTCAGTTCACTTTATCAAATAAAAGATTTGCAGTAGTTATATTTGGTGGTACGGCTCTGCTGTGGGATCTCCCTGCCCTTCAGTGTGCACACATGGAAAGCCTAAGGCAGGAAGAGCAGCAGAAAGACTCTCGCCATGTTATTTTGTTCCTGTTAAGAAATCTATTTTTCCAGCTGTATCTGTTTGCTTTTGAACAGAATTTGCAGTATAGTCTGCTTAATGTTATCATACCTGAGCCACGCCAGTTCCTGATGGTGTGGAAAAGTCTTGTATTTTTTGCTTCACCATTTTCTACACACTGACATTCACTAAAGCACAGCTCATCTGCTTTGTTTGTCTCGTTTTGCAGCTCTGGTTGAAATCCTGTGAACGTGCAGGTGTTTTTCTGATAAGTGGGCACATCACTTCAGTTGTGGTGAAAATACATAAAAACAGAAATGAGTAATAAATATAGAACAATAGTCATAATTAGTTATCTCATAATACCCACAAAAAATAGTAATCCAAATTTTCTACCTGTTGTCATTGTCAATTAATTTTATTATTCGCAAATTAAAAATTGAGGCAAATATGACAATAGCCACATTTACATGCATAATGATCTGTTAATAATCTAACTAATAGCTCAATCGGAATAGAATACATCCATATAAACACTTCAGTTGGAATAGTCTAATCCATTCGAGGCCATTCAGAATACAATTTCTATCCGATTGAACAAGGTGGGTAATCCTGTAAATAATCCGTTAAATAGAAGAAGAATATCTGTGTAAACGCCTGAATCCAATTACATTCACAATCGCAACATTTAAGTTCTGCATGTACATCATGTCATAGTGAGAGTTTATACTGTTCAACATGGCGGAGCAGAAACTGGTCTGCAGAGGAGATGAAGTTCATGCTCTGATCTTTAAAAGATGGCGGTGGAACGGACGTCCAGCTTATGTGTCTCAGAACACGACGTCTTTCTCTCCGGCCTTCTTTAATAAGGACATGTGAAGGACGTTTTTCTGAGTCTGACGTCATTTTAAAGCAATTAAAAACACAAGCACTGCTCACTGCTGCTCATCTCACTCTGACTGGACTCATGATGTTCATTGTCATGGTAACGTTTTCTCTAAGTGGTTCTCCACCAATGTGCATCATTATGGATCAGGTTACTTGTAGTGAGAATGTAAATGAAGATTTTTCACATTGTTGAATAGAGAGAGCTTAAACACCTCAGTCTTAATCTGTAATCAGAATGTTTTCAGTCAGATTGGAGAAAATGTTTGCATGTAAACACAGCCATTGAGTAAGTCACACACAGAAAGAAGGAGTTGGGTTGTAAAGTGGCTGCAGAGGAGTGGCGAGAATGGCAGCTAAAGCAGCTTAAATAAGTGCCCTGACAAATTTAGCCAATCGTATGTTCAGTAGGCGAACAGGTGAGCCGTCATTTAGGTCAACTGATAACAGCTTGTGATTTGACATGTGGGCCTGAGCTCAACTTTGAGCTCACACTATGCATCAGGACCACTTTGGCGAAGAAAATATTTTGTTTTCCTTTCATTTTCAAGTTATATTTGGTGGTGCGGCTCTGTCCTGGGACTTCCTCTTACAGCCAGACAAATGGCAGCAGGCGATCAGCTAAGCTGTCAACTGATTGAGATTTGAAATTTGGCTGAGCTAACACTGTGCTCAGTTTGGATCAAAGACAGGTTATATTTACTGTAAATGCTTGTGAGCCAGTCAGATTGTGCAAACTGTGGTGTAAACACATCTATTTGTGTCTGTTTCAGAATGCGAAGCGTGCCAGTGCGGCTGCCGCTCCGTTAGCTGCATGGGTGAAGGCTAATGTCCAGTATTCTCACGTTCTGGAGAAAATACAACCACTGGAGGCCGAACAAGCCGGACTGATAGAGTTAGTACACACAAAAACACATTTATATACACAGTTTATATAGAGTGATTACAGTAGAGCATTGCATTTATTTAATTTACAGTTGAAACAGCCGTCACGTTCGATTTGTAAATCAATAGATTTTTGTGAGAAGATTAGATATAAAACAATCCACCTGTATGATGAAGGAGAAAGACAAAGAGAAAAAAAAACAGGAGTTTCCAAAAACTCCAGAGCTCCAGAGAAAAAGTGGCTCCTAACAACCACCTGGAAGAGCTGGTAGACCCCAAAACTGCCCCCATCAGATAAACAGCACTGAAAGCTTTGATCTCTGAAAGAGAGGAGAAAATCAAGCTGCTTCAGATCTGAAAACATCCACAGGTGTGTCTGTCCATCCTTCCACTGTGAGAAGACCACTCAGCGCTGTGGGTCTGAAAGGATTTGTAGCTGATCAAGGAGAACCTCACTGAGAAAAGGAGACGGACACGTCAAACAAAGAAGCTGAACGATAGACTGACCACCCCAGAGTCCAGACCTCAGCACCACTGAATGGGTTTGATTACTTCAGAAAATCATCAACCAGCTTCTAAGACTGAGCTTTGGAGGCGTGTCTGCAGATTCGAGGAGCTGAAAGTGAGGCTCCTGAGAAGATCGGGGCTGGAATAAAGGGAGAGAGAGACTCACTGACACTCACACAGCTGAGATTAGAGTTAGCTGCTAAGGATTCTGGGTGATTTTTAGTTTTGCTGAGACTGAAAAATGAATAACCTGGCTGTTGTGACTGGAAGTTAAATAAATGAAGGGTCTCTGGGTTTTTAACTGTAGTTTAATGCTGTCCAATTCTACCGTAACTGATTTTCTCTCTCAGAAATCTGCGTAAGACAGAGAGCCGTAAGAATAAACTGGAAGCTCAGCTCAACTCTGTTGGGGAAAAAGTTCTGGAGCTGAAAGAGAAGTAGGATATTTTTATGTACATATACATTTTTGTGTAGAATTTTATTTTTATTAATGAAATGTTATTTTTTATAGTTTAATTTATTCATTTATTTACATTTTCAATTAACTGTTAATGTATTGGTTAGGTAATTAGTATACAGTATACGTATTAGTTCTTATGCTGAGTTCTTGTTGTAAACTAATAAAATGCAGGTTAGTAAGATGTAGTGTGTGTGTGTGTGTGTGTGTGTGTGTGTGTGTGTGTGTGTGTGTCAGGTTTCAGTGTCGTACTACCGAGGCAGCAAAGCTGGAGGCTGATGTGAGCAGAGCTCAGGAGACCATCAGCGCCGCGGAGAAGCTCATCCACCAGCTGGATGGAGAGCACACGCGCTGGAGCTCACAGGTCAGCACAGAGAGTACAGTTTTAGGAAATAGTTTAGGGCATGAAACATCAGATTTCCACCATGATTAGATCTGATTAGAATTTTCTGGTACAGTTCAGAATTATTAAAAAAATGTTAATTTCCCAAATATAACTGTGTATCATGTGAATGTAAGTATGATGTTATTGTCAAAAATAAACCATATGCAGGTGCAGTTGATTCAATTGAAAAGCTGCAGTGAAAATCAGACATTTGTTCTAGGAAACCTATACCTGCACATATAGATTTAAGTAGTACTAGAGGCTACGCATCTAAGACTAAGTTCCTGAAACTTTTTAGTGTGTAGTGATTTGTGTGTGTGTGTGTGTGTGTGTGTGTGTACAGGTGGATGAGATCAGTGAGGAGTTGGACACTCTCCCTAAACGAGTGCAGCTGGCAGCAGCTTTCATCACCTACCTGTCTGCTGCACCTGAGGACCAGCGCAGGGCCAAACTGCTCACCTGGATGGAGAACTCTGGACTACAGAGTAAAACACACACACACACACAAACACACACACACACACACACACACACACACACACAATCTCAGGACACTGGGTTATACATATCTACTATATTAGCTATATGTAATTATCCATAATCACTAAAAAGGTGTCTTTTATAGAAGAAAAATCACTATCAGGGCTGTACGCTGAGCTTGTCTGAGGACTTATCCAGAGTACAAGTAAATCAGCCTTTTACTCATCTGGAGGCCAAATTCACTATTTCACAGAAAAGTGTCAGTAACAGCATTTGCAAGTGATTTTTCTTTCTCTCTTTTTACTCGTTGACATGATTGATTTTCTGATCTTGATCAGTTTGATCAGCTGCAGAGAGAAATATTTATAAATAAATCTCATGAAATAGAAGACTAGCTGGCATTTACTGAGTCCTCTTTAACTCTATATAAAATGAACATTATTTAATTTACACACAACTTAAAGTAGCTCACATAGCAACTCACCACTCTTCTTCTTTGAGACACAAACGGACCAAAAGATAAACAGCAATAAAGTTTATCCATTTGAACATTAAATATCTTGTCTTTGTAGTGTATTCAGTTGAATACAGGGTGAAAAGGATTTGCAAATCATCGTATTCTGTTTTTATTTATGTTTTACACAACGTCCCAACTTCATTGGAATTGGGGTTGTATTTGTATGTTGTCGCTGTCCAAAGAAAAACATGTATCTCCATTTTTGTTGATTTTTTTTTCTACATCCTTTGAACATGACAGTTATTTTTACCTTTTTTTTATTTAATTATAAATGGTCCAATAGAAATGCTCCAAAATCAATTGGAATGAGACCCTTTTACATTCACTTGCATTGGAAGTTCAGAAGGTTTTTGTCTTTTCCTGTAAAGTTACTCTTTTGGAGATGCATGTTTTTCTTTGGTCAGTGACGACATATAGATCTCTATATTTCTTAATATATTTGAGTACATGTATGTAATAATAATTCTCAATATGCATCATATAAGAGTATGTATATATGTAGAATGTACTAAATCTTCTGGTTCTTCATCTTCTAATTTCGCAAACTAACTCTACATTAATCCCAGTAACTCTTTCAATGAATAAAAATAAGACCGAGCACTAAACAATTTAACACGCTACAGAGTCAGGAGTATTTTATTGGTGAAAAAAACAGTCTGTAACACGTTACTGTAGGGTTCTGTTCATAAGGCTACATGTCACTTACGTACACTTGTCATGACGGCTGACGGAACCCTGCAGAAATGTGCATAAATGTTTGTTCTAGCAGCCGTTGTTCCCTACATTTACAAGTTTTGGTTAAAGTTAGCTAAAACAGCCTGAGGCCTGTTTGAAATAAACTTTATAAACATTAATGTGGGGTTATGCCTGTCGTCATGACAAGCTAATGTAGGTGTCATATAGCCATATGAACAGTAGCCTACACTCTTAAAGAAGATGGTTCTTCAAGGGTTCTTTAGTAATGAAAATGGTTTTATATAGAACCATGCATACTTAAATACTTCCTCTTCCTTTGCGTGAATAAATGGTTCTTTGCATCATTAAATGGTTCTTCAGATTGATGGAGACGTTGTCGTTGGTTCTATTATAGCACTAAAAAATCTTCTATTGTTACGATGTCAAACCTGTGACAATAGAAAAAGCCTTTTTGGTGCTATATAGAACCCTTTTCAAAAAGGTTGTATATAGGACCATAGAAAACACACAAGAACCATGCATGCATGCATTTAGCATGCAAAGTGTTCATGGTTCTATGTAGAACCATTTTCCTTACTAAGGAGCCCTTGAAGAGCACAGTAAAGTGTTACCGAACAAACACTGACCTGTAGTGTTCTAACTCGTCAGTGTTGGGGACTTTTATCGGCTGGTAAGTGACAGTTGCTGTTCTGTGATCATCAGAGTTTGACCTGCGTCACTTCCTGTGTTCTGAGAGTGAGCAGCTGATCTGGAAGAGTGAAGGGTTGCCGTCTGATGACCTGTCCATGGAGAACGCTCTCGTTATTCTGCAGGTACTCCACACCCCGCACGAACACTCGGAACACACGCACGCATCTGCTAAACCTCTGCAGTGGTGCTGGGTCAGTGAGCATGTGCAGAAGAAGCCACAGCTGATTATCAGACGCGGTTATACCCACAAACGTGAGGTCTCCACTGACCTGCTAAGGAGAAGGAGCTGCAGTTACTGTGGAGAGAGCAACTTTTTTGCTCTGAACTTCTAGTTGTTATATGTAGAATTACTTCTCCATCTGAATGTTCAGTTCTTCTAGAGAACTTTTCTGTCTTTGAACTTGCCATTATTCTAGTCTTTATTCTTTCTCTACAAATCCAGTTCTTCTAGAAACAATTTCTCCTTTCTCTGAGCTTCCAGATCTTTTAGAGAACTTCTCCTTTCTCTGAACTTCCAGATCTTCTAGAGAGAACCCCTCCTTTCTCTGAACTTCCAGATCTTCTAGAGAGAACTTCTCCATTCTCTGAACTTTCAGTTCTTCTAGAGAGAACCTCTCCTTTCTCTGAACTGCCAGTTCTCCTAGAGAGAACTTCTTCTTTCTCTGAACTTCCAGTTCTCCTAGAGAGAACTTCTCTTTTCTCTGAGCTTTCAGTTCTTCTAGAGAGAACTTCTCCTTTCACTGAAATTCCTGTTATTCTAGTCTGGCTTCTTTCTTTAAACAAAATATTTCTTGTAGACAGAGTTTCTTCTTGCTCTTAAATTCTAGTTCCTGCAGAGAGAAATTCTTGTTTCTCTGATCGTTCTTGCTCTTATATCAACTTTTACTTTTTCTGAGTTGAACTTCCAGATCTTCTAGTGAGAACCTGTCCTTTGTCTGTTCTGCTCTGTCTAAAGCTGGTTGAAATGCACCATGAGTCCCCCTGTTTAGTACTTCCATAGTTAGAATTAGTCTAGTCATTTAAATATCAGGCCACAGTAGATCTGTGGCAAAACTACTGTCAGCTGTGCTCATTGTGTATTTGTAGTACGGCCCTCAGTCTCTGAAGGTCTGTCCATTGCTGTAATCTCACTCACTCTGTGCCTCCATTGTGTGTGATGAGTGTTTTACTGTGTTTGTCAGTGTGTCTGATTGTTTAATGTCCAGTCACTGTTTTAATTCTGTCACTCATTAAGTGTCTGTGGTCACTGTGCTCAGTCTGTGTGTTTGTGTGTGTTTCACATGCTGCTCTCAGATCACTGCACTAAAGACCCGGGTAAGAGCACTCACTCACTCACTCACTCACTCACTCACTCACTCACTCACCCACTCGCACCCACTCGCACGCACTCACTCACTCACTCACTCACGCACTCACTCACTCACCCACCCAGTCACGCACTCACTCACTCACCCACCCAGTCACGCACTCACTCACGCACTCACTCACTCACTCGCACGCACCCACTCGCACCCACTCGCACGCACCCACTCACTCACTCACTCACTCACTCACCCACCCAGTCACGCACTCACTCACTCACTCATTCACCCACCCAGTCACGCACTCACTCACTCACTCACTCGCACGCACCCACTCGCACCCACTCGCACGCACCCACTCACTCACTCACTCACTCAATCACTCACTCACTCGCGCACGCACTCACTCACTCACCCACCCAGTCACGCACTCACTCACTCACCCACCCAGTCACGCACTCACTCACTCACTCACTCACTCACTCGCACGCACCCACTCGCACCCACTCGCACGCACTCACTCACTCACTCACTCACTCACCCACCCAGTCACGCACTCACTCACGCACTCATTCACCCACCCAGTCACTCACTCACTCACTCACTCACTCGCACGCACCCACTCGCACCCACTCGCACGCACCCACTCACTCACTCACTCACTCACGCACTCACTCACTCACCCACCCACCCAGTCACGCACTCACTCACTCACTCACTCGCACGCACCCACTCGCACCCACTCGCACCCACTCGCACGCACCCACTCACTCACTCACTCACTCACGCACTCACTCACTCACCCACCCACCCAGTCACGCACTCACTCACTCACTCACTCGCACGCACCCACTCGCACCCACTCGCACCCACTCGCACGCACCCACTCACTCACTCACTCACGCACTCACTCACTCACACACACCCACTCACTCACTCACTCACACGCACCCACCCACT
>NC_051227.1:4450860-4503360 GCF_015220715.1 Pygocentrus nattereri | reverse complement strand
TTCCAGTCTTCAAGCGAAAGTTTGACGAGTCTTTCATCTTTGTTCTTTAAACCCATCTCGTTTCTGTTTGAAGAAGCCAAAGATTTGCATCAGATCACATCAGCTGTCGCTAGGTGTGGAATATAAAGGTGGATTAGTGAAGTTCCAGGCAGACGCCTCATGGGAGACACTGATCACACTCCATAACGTTTGAGGAACATCACTGTACGGTGCCGACAGTTGTACCTCTTGATGATCCTCTGTCAATGGATTCAAAGTTGATAAGGCCCCATCACAGTAGCCACATTTACATGTAGCCTGATAATCCATTAATGATCTGACTAATAGCTCAATCAATTTCATCGGATTGTTGAGTAGACTGATACAAACTCCTCAGTCTTACTCTATTATCGGAAAGTATTTAATCTGATTGGCAAAAATCTTTGCACGTAAACAAAGGCAGTGAATGTGTTAACATGTACAACCCCAATTCCAATGAAGTTGGGACGTTGTGGAAAACAAATAAAAACAGAATACAATGATTTGCAAATCCTTTTCAACCAATATTCAATTGAATACACTACAAAGACAAGATATTTAATGTTCAAATGGATAAACTTTATTGTTTTTTGCAAATGTTCACTCATTTTGAATTTGATGCCTGCAACATGTTCCAAAGAAGTTGGGACAGGGGCAGGAAAAGACTGGGAAAGTTGAGGAATGCTCAAAAAACACCTGTTTGGAACATTCCACAGGTGAACAGGTTACCTGGAAACAGGTGAGTGTCATGATTGGGTGTAAAGGGAGCATCCCTGAAAGGCTCAGTCGTTCACAAGCAAGGACGGGCGAGGTTCAGCACTTTATGAACAACTGCGTGAGCGAATAGTCCAACAGTTTAAGAACAACGTTTCTCAACATGCAATTGCAAGGAATTTAGGGATTTCATCATCTACAGTCCATAATATCATCAAAAGATTCAGAGAATCTGGAGAAATCTCTGCAAGTAAGCGGCACGACAGAAAACCAACACTGAATGCCCGTGACCTTCGATCCCTCAGGCGGCACTGCATTAAAAACCGACATCATTCTGTAACGGATATTCCCACATGGGCTCAGGAACACTTCAGAAAACCACTGTCAGTGAACACAGTTCGTCGCTCCATCTACAAGTGCAAGTTAAAACTCTGCCATGCGAAGTGAAGCCACATATCAACACCACCCAGAAACGCCGCCGGCTTCTCTGGGACCCGAGTCGACATTTCAGATTGTTTTTGGAAATCATGGACGTCGTGTCCTCCGGGCCAAAGAGGAAAAGAACTGTCTGGACTGTTTTCAGCGCAAAGTTCAAAAGCCAGCATCTCTGATGGTGTGGGGGTGTGTTAGTGCCCATGGCATGGGTAACTTGCACATCTGTGAAGGCCCCATTAATGCTGAAAGGTACATACAGGTTTTGGAGCAACATCTGCTGCCATCCAATCAACATCTTTTTCAGAGACGTCCTGCTTATTTCAGCAAGACAATGCCAAGCCACATTCTGCACATTTTCTTTTGGTTTCAGAGCCACTCCGACAGTGCTTTGCTGCATCTCGTGACATCCACCGTCTGATCTCGCACAGACTGAGAAATCCACTAGAAATCAGAGTAAGGGTTTACATACACTGAGAAATCTGATTACTGAGCTAAAATCCAGCCTCTTTATCCGATTTCTTAATTGGATTTCTAGATCAGAGTGTGGGTTTGTCTGCTAAATGTAATGTAAAGTAATGTAATGTAATGTAATCGGAGAACTGCAGAAATCTGATGCTGGTCTGAATATTGAATGCATGTATACGCACTCACGGCCTTCTCTGCCGGACTGATCCTCAGATCTGAACACCTTGGAGTCTTCGTGGAGCTCTGGAGTTCAATTTACAGCAGAATTTGGAGTATCTGATATATTTTATGGTGTTGTGTTTCAGTTGTGTGACCTGACCTGAGCTGACTGACTGTGTGTGTGTTTGTATGCAGACTCTGGCCACAGCTCAGGGGAACATTCTGGAGAATAAAGAGCTGATTGAGTCTCTGAACCAGACGAAGGCAAGCAGTGCTCTGATCCACGACTCTCTCTCAGAGTCTCACAGACTGCAGACAGCCCTCGACCAGGTGAGTGTCTGTTCTAGATCAATCTGATATGATTTGTTTTGGTGGGTTTGTGTATGTATATGCAGCACATCTGGACATGCAGTGCTGTGCAAAGGTCTTAGTCACCGAAGCACTATAGTACCATTTATCTTGAGTTTTTTATTTTCAAAAAACAAGTTAGAAGAACTAAGTTTGGTTCTAGATTCCTCCTGCCCTAATGTGACTAATGAGATCTGATGTTTTTAGGGCTGTGTGGACACAAATCCTTTCAAATCTGACCTCAACTACTTTCATATGTGGTCCTAAATCAACTGCGTATCCACTGCGCATGTGCCATCATTCAGCGTTACCATGGCAGCAGCGCCAAACAGAAGTTAAAGCCTGTAAACGGTGGAAAAGAAACACATCTCACCTTTTTCTCCTTTGTCTGGTTCTAATAATGAAGCTGAGAGCTGATCAGAGTTAATGATCTTCTCAGCGAAGACGTGACGTTACTGAATAGGATGTGCGCATGAGGGTCATTTCAGGACACCGGTTCATCACATTAATGACAGATTTGAATTACTGAAGTCATCGAGTCAGAGAGATCGGATCTGAGCAACGAGACTTCTAATAAGAACAAAGCCATAGCTTTGATTCAGCGTAATATAGTATTGTTCAGCTTACTGAGAGGTTTGTAAATGACTACACAAACACATTGACATAGGTCAAGGCGCTGCTTACGGTATTCATGTTATTTGTATTTATTTTTAATAAATAGGATTTTTGCCCAAGGCGTATGGAGGTCTAGCTTTACCAATTTTTCATCATTACTATTGGGCTTCCAATGCCAGGTCCATGATGTGCTGGCGGGATTGCTTTCCTGATGAGGAAGCCACCACTGTTCACATTCCAAAGTGGAGCCATATGGAGGCTCAAGCATTGCAGAATAGCTCCTTCAGTGCTTATTTGTTTTCTAGAACAGAGGTCTCAAACAAGCCCCTATCCAGCAGTTTTCTTTTGTACAACTCTGAAAATACTGAAATAAATGAAATCGTTTCGTAAAGTCCCAGACGTGTCTTTGTATTCCCCCCATCTTCCACAAACACAGCTTTGCTCCAGGTATGATTGATAAGGTTTTTTTCTGCATGGTGGCAAAAGGGGTTTTCACATTTAAGCACAAGATTTAATCTTCCTCAAGCTCATTTTTTCTGATACTTCCAACTTAGAGATTTTGTTAGAGGTAATGTACCCAATTTTTAGACTCAACCGCCAGAGCATTCATTTTATAAACTTATGCAGAAACCTCCAGAGTCCAAACACTTAGTTTCTCAGTTTGTTACTACATTCTCTAGCTGCTCTGTAGCATCCTCTGCTCCCTTTAAATCTGCCTGGGAGATGGATCTTGGTGTTGGTCTACCTGATAAGGTCTGGGAGGAAGGTTTACGGAGAGTACACCTTTATGCCATCAGTGCCAGACTACAATTAATTCAATTCAGGGTTATCCATAGATTACATTATTTCAAGGAGAGATTAAATAAGATTTATCCTTCTTTATGTAAACTGTGCGACAGATGTAAAGCATTTGATGAAATCTTGGGTCATACCTACTGGTTCTGCCCCAGGATGTCTTCTTTTTGGGCTAACATATTTAACTGGTTTTCCCAGGTGTACGTCAGAGAGATTTCTCTGGACCCAGTGTTGGCTCTGATTGGTTGCTTGGTTACCTCACTTTCTTTACCATATAGACAACAGCAGGCGTTAATCCTTGGCATGGTTTTATGCTGTGCTTTTGTCTTAAAAAACCTAAATATATTTTTTGAGCAAATAAATACTATGCAGATAAATAGCTGTTTAATTTTTTCATGTGAAACTTGATTTCTAACCAGATGTGCTCTAGGTGGCAGCATTGCTACATCACTTCTAATCTCTCTCTCTCTCTCTCTCTCTCTCTTTCTCTCTCTGCATAGGAGAGGGATGCATATCTCCCGTTAGCTGAGAGGGCCAGTATGATGTATTTTGTAATAACAGATCTTTCCCGCATCAATAACATGTACCGCTTCAGTCTTGCCTCCTTCCTGCGCATCTTCCACAGAGCACTGCAGACCAAACAGGTGAAACACACACTCACACTCAGGCCCCAGTTCATAACACACACAGTCAGGCCCCAGTTCATAACACACACACACTCAGGCCCCAGTTTATAACACTCACACTCAGGCCCCAGTTCATAACACACACACTCAGGCCCCAGTTTATAACACACACCTACACTCATGCCCCAGTTTATAACACACACTCACACTGAGGCCCCAGTTTATAACACACACACTCAGGCCCCAGTTCATAACACACACACTCAGGCCCCAGTTTATAACACACACCTACACTCATGCCCCAGTTTATAACACACACACACACTCAGGCCCCAGTTCATAACACACACACTCAGGCCCCAGTTCATAACACACACACTCAGGCCCCAGTTCATAAC
Organism: Pygocentrus nattereri; assembly: GCF_015220715.1. Taxonomy (NCBI): domain Eukaryota; kingdom Metazoa; phylum Chordata; class Actinopteri; order Characiformes; family Serrasalmidae; genus Pygocentrus; species Pygocentrus nattereri. Next base: position 4,498,787 of record NC_051227.1, on the reverse strand, counting down.
ACACACACTCAGGCCCCAGTTCATAACACACACACTCAGGCCCCAGTTCATAACACACACACACTCAGGCCCCAGTTTATAACACACACCTACACTCATGCCCCAGTTTATAACACACACCTACACTCAGGCCCCAGTTTATAACACACACCTACACCCAGGCCCCAGTTTATAACACACACCTACACTCAGGCCCCAGTTTATAACACACACACCCAGGCCCCAGTTTATAACACACACCTACACTCATGCCCCAGTTTATAACACACACACTCAGGCCCCAGTTTATAACACACACCTACACTCATGCCCCAGTTTATAACACTCACACTCAGGCCCCAGTTTATAACACACACCTACACTCAGGCCCCAGTTTATAACACACACACCCAGGCCCCAGTTTATAACACACACCTACACTCATGCCCCAGTTTATAACACACACTCACACTCAGGCCCCAGTTTATAATACACACTCACACTCAGGCCCCAGTTTATAACAATATTTTATTCACTCTCTGCTCGTTTTTCGCAAACTTTCACTCACATGAACTTACTGGCCAGTTACAGTCACCACCCCTGTTGGCATAGCAACAACCAAGCTGTAGAACTTTATCATACATCAGAAGAATCTGAATCTCCAAAAGTAGCTCAAACTGAGCCACAAACATTCATCCATGTGGAAAAACTCAGTTTCATCTTCTGAATGAAGTGATGAAGCTCTTCACGCTACGTCAGTGGTGGTCCTACAGTTGTGTCTTTCCACTAATGGACAGGGTAAAGGTAGGTGTTTCTGATAAAGTGGCCAGTGAATGTATATGTAATAAACGGGGACATTATAAGCTGGGGCCTGGGTGTGTGTGTGTGTGTATAAACTGGGGCCAGAGTGTGTGTGTGCTATTAACTGGGTCCTGTGTGTGTGTGTGTGTGTGTCTCTGTGTGTGTGTGTGTGTGTGTGTTATAAACTGGTGCCTGAGCATAGGAGTTATAAATTATGGCCTGAGTGTGTGTGTGTGTGTGTTATAAACTGGGTCCTGAGCGCGTATGTGTTCTAAAATGGGGCCTGAGTGTGTGTGTTATAAACTGGGGCCTCGGTGTGTGTGTGTTATAAACTGGGGCCTGAGTGTGTGTGTGTTATAAACTGGGGCCTGAGTGTGTGTGTGTTACAAACTGGGGCCTGAGTGTGTGTGTGTTATAAACCAGGGGTTGAGTGTGTGTGTTCTAAAATGGGGCCTGAGTGTGTGTGTTATAAACTGGGGCCTCAGTGTGTGTGTGTGTTATAAACTGGGGCCTGAGTGTGTGTTTTATAAACCGGGGGTTGAGTGTGTGTGTTATAAACTGGGGGTTGAGTGTGTGTGTTATAAACTGGGGCCTCAGTGTGTGTGTGTGTGTGTTATAAACTGGGGGTTGAGTGTGTGTGTTATAAACTGGGGCCTCAGTGTGTGTTTTATAAACTGGGGCCTGACTGTGTGTGTGTGTGTTATAAACTGGGGCCTGACTGTGTGTGTGTGTGTTATAAACTGGGGCATGAGTGTAGGTGTGTATTATAAACTGGGGCCTCAGTGTGTGTGTGTGTTATAATGTGTTATAAACTGGGACCTGAGTGTGTGTGTTATAAACTGGGTCCTGAGCGCGTGTGTTATAAACTGGGGCCTGAGTGTGTGTGTGTGTGTTATAAACTGGGGCCTGAGTGTGTGTGTTATAAACTGGGGCCTGAGTGTACGTGTTATAAACTGGGGCCTGAGTGTACGTGTTATAAACTGGGGCCTGAGTGTAGGTGTTATAAACTGGGGCCTAAGTGTAGGTGTTATAAACTGGGGCCTGAGTGTGTGTGTGTGTGTGTGTGTGTGTGTTATAAAGTTGGACCTGAGTGTGTGGGTTATAAACTGGGGCCTGAGTTTGTGTGTGTTATAAACTGGGGCCTGAGTGTAGGTGTTATAAACTGGGGCCTAAGTGTAGGTGTTATAAACTGGGGCCTGAGTGTGTGTGTGTTATAAATTGGGGCCTGAGTGTGTGGGTTATAAACTGGGGCCTGAGTGTGTGTGTGTTATAAACTTGGGGTTTAGTGTGTGTTATAAACTGGGGCCTGAGTGTAGGTGTTATAAACTGGGGCCTGAGTGTGTGTTATAAACTGGGTCCTGAGCACGTGTGTGTTATAAACTGGGGCCTCAGTGTGTGTGTGTGTTATAATGTGTTATAAACTGGGACCTGAGTGTGTGTGTTATAAACTGGGTCCTGAGCGTGTGTGTGTTATAAACTGGGGCCTCAGTGTGTGTGTGTGTGTTATAAACTGGGGCCTGAGTGTAGGTGTTATAAACTGGGGCCTAAGTGTGTGGGTTACAAACTGGGTCCTGAGCATAGGCGTTATAAATTATCTCTCAGGCCCCAGTTCATAACACACACACACTCAGGCCCCAGTTTATAACACACACACACTCAGGCCCCAGTTTATAACACACACACACACTCAGGCCCCAGTTTATAACACACACACACACTCAGGCCCCAGTTTATAACACACACACACACTCAGGCCCCAGTTTATAACACCTACACTCAGGCCCCAGTTTATAACACACACACTCAGGCCCCAGTTTATAACACACACACACAAACACACACACTCAGGCCATAATTTATAACGCCTATGCTCAGGACCTACACTCAGGCTCCAGTTTATAACACACACACTCAGGCCCCAGTTTATAACACACACTCACACACAGGCCCCAGTTTATAACACACACTCACACTCAGGCCTCAGTTTATAACACACACTCACACTCAGGCCCCAGTTTATAACACACACTCACACTCAGGCCCCAGTTTATAACACACACACTCAGGCCCCAGTTTATAACACACACACACTCAGGCCCCAGTTTATAACACACACTCACACTCAGGCCCCAGTTTATAACACTCACACACTCAGGCCCCAGTTCATAACACACACACTCAGGCCCCAGTTTATAACACTCACACTCAGGCCCCAGTTTATAACACACACACACTCAGGCCCCAGTTTATAATACACACTCACACTCAGGCCCCAGTTTATAACACTCACACACTCAGGCCCCAGTTTATAACACACACACTCAGGCCCCAGTTTATAACACACACACTCAGGCCCCAGTTTATAACACACACACACTCAGGCCCCAGTTTATAATACACACTCACACTCAGGCCCCAGTTTATAACACTCACACACTCAGGCCCCAGTTTATAACACTCACACTCAGGCCCCAGTTTATAACACTCACACTCAGGCCGCAGTTTATAACACACACACACTCAGGCCCCAGTTTATAACACACACTCACACTCAGGCCCCAGTTTATAACACACACTCACACTCAGGCCTCAGTTTATAACACACACTCACACTCAGGCCCCAGTTTATAACACACACTCACACTCAGGCCCCAGTTTATAACACACACACTCAGGCCCCAGTTTATAACACACACACACTCAGGCCCCAGTTTATAACACACACTCACACTCAGGCCCCAGTTTATAACACTCACACACTCAGGCCCCAGTTCATAACACACACACTCAGGCCCCAGTTTATAACACTCACACTCAGGCCCCAGTTTATAACACACACACACTCAGGCCCCAGTTTATAACACACACTCACACTCAGGCCCCAGTTTATAACACACACTCACACTCAGGCCCCAGTTTATAACACACACACTCAGGCCCCAGTTTATAACACACACTCACACTCAGGCCCCAGTTTATAACACACACACTCAGGCCCCAGTTTATAACACACACTCACACTCAGGCCCCAGTTTATAACACACACTCACACTCAGGCCCCAGTTTATAACACACACTCACACTCAGGCCCCAGTTTATAACACTCACACTCAGGCCCCAGTTTATAACACACACACACTCAGGCCCCAGTTTATAACACACACACACACTCAGGCCCCAGTTTATAACAAACACTCACACTCAGGCCCCAGTTTATAACACACACATTCAGGCCCCAGTTTATAACACACACACACACACTGAGGCCCCAGTTTATAACACACACACTCAGGCCCCAGATTATAACACACACACTCAGGCCCCAGTTTATAACCCACACACACTCAGGCCCCAGTTTATAACACACACACACACTCAGGCCCCAGTTCATAACACACACACACTCAGGCCCCAGTTTATAACACACACACACTCAGGCCCCAGTTTATAACACACACACACACTCAGGCCCCAGTTTATAACACACACACACACTCAGGCCCCAGTTTATAACACACACACACACTCAGGCCCCAGTTTATAACACCTACACTCAGGCCCCAGTTTATAACACACACACTCAGGCCCCAGTTTATAACACACACACACAAACACACACACACAGGCCATAATTTATAACGCCTATGCTCAGGACCTACACTCAGGCTCCAGTTTATAACACACACACTCAGGCCCCAGTTTATAACACACACTCACACACAGGCCCCAGTTTATAACACACACACTCAGGCCCCAGTTTATAACACACACACACACACACACACACTCAGGCCATAATTTATAACGCCTATGCTCAGGACCCAGTTTGTAACCCACACACTTAGGCCCCAGTTTATAACACCTACACTCAGGCCCCAGTTTATAACACACACACACACTGAGGCCCCAGTTTATAACACACACACGCTCAGGACCCAGTTTATAACACACACACTCAGGTCCCAGTTTATAACACATTATAACACACACACACACTGAGGCCCCAGTTTATAACACACACGTGCTCAGGACCCAGTTTATAACACACACTCAGGCCCCAGTTTATAACACCTACACTCAGGCCCCAGTTTATAACACACACTAAACCCCAAGTTTATAACACACACACACTCAGGCCCCAGTTTATAACCCACACACTCAGGCCCCAATTTATAACACACACACACTCAGGCCCCAGTTTATAACACCTACACTTAGGCCCCAGTTTATAACACCTACACTCAGGCCCCAGTTTATAACACACACAAACTCAGGCCCCAGTTTATAACCCACACACTCAGGTCCAACTTTATAACACACACACACACACTCAGGCCCCAGTTTATAACACCTACACTTAGGCCCCAGTTTATAACACCTACACTCAGGCTCCAGTTTATAACACGTACACTCAGGCCCCAGTTTATAACACGTACACTCAGGCCCCAGTTTATAACACACACACTCAGGCCCCAGTTTATAACACACACACTCAGGCCCCAGTTTATAACACACACACACACACTCAGGCCCCAGTTTATAACACACGCGCTCAGGACCCAGTTTATAACACACACACTCAGGTCCCAGTTTATAACACATTATAACACACACACACACTGAGGCCCCAGTTTATAATACACACCTACACTCATGCCCCAGTTTATAACACACACACACACAGTCAGGCCCCAGTTTATAACACACACACACACAGTCAGGCCCCAGTTTATAAAACACACACTGAGGCCCCAGTTTATAACACACACACTCAACCCCCAGTTTATAACACACACACACACACACTGAGGCCCCAGTTTATAACACACACACTCAACCCCCAGTTTATAACACACACACTCAACCCCCGGTTTATAAAACACACACTCAGGCCCCAGTTTATAACACACACACACACTGAGGCCCCAGTTTATAACACACACACTCAGGCCCCATTTTAGAACACACACACTCAACCCCTGGTTTATAACACACACACACTCAGGCCCCACTTTATAACACACACACACTCAGGCCCCAGTTTATAACACACACACACTCAGGCCCCAGTTTATAACACACACACACACTCAGGCCCCAGTTTATAACACACACACACACTCAGGCCCCAGTTTATAACACCTACACTCAGGCCCCAGTTTATAACACACACACTCAGGCCCCAGTTTATAACACACACACACAAACACACACACTCAGGCCATAATTTATAACGCCTATGCTCAGGACCTACACTCAGGCTCCAGTTTATAACACACACACTCAGGCCCCAGTTTATAACACACACTCACACACAGGCCCCAGTTTATAACACACACACTCAGGCCCCAGTTTATAACACACACACACACACACACACACTCAGGCCATAATTTATAACGCCTATGCTCAGGACCCAGTTTGTAACCCACACACTTAGGCCCCAGTTTATAACACCTACACTCAGGCCCCAGTTTATAACACACACACACACTGAGGCCCCAGTTTATAACACACACACGCTCAGGACCCAGTTTATAACACACACACTCAGGTCCCAGTTTATAACACATTATAACACACACACACACTGAGGCCCCAGTTTATAACACACACGTGCTCAGGACCCAGTTTATAACACACACTCAGGCCCCAGTTTATAACACCTACACTCAGGCCCCAGTTTATAACACACACTAAACCCCAAGTTTATAACACACACACACTCAGGCCCCAGTTTATAACCCACACACTCAGGCCCCAATTTATAACACACACACACTCAGGCCCCAGTTTATAACACCTACACTTAGGCCCCAGTTTATAACACCTACACTCAGGCCCCAGTTTATAACACACACAAACTCAGGCCCCAGTTTATAACCCACACACTCAGGTCCAACTTTATAACACACACACACACACACACACACACTCAGGCCCCAGTTTATAACACCTACACTTAGGCCCCAGTTTATAACACCTACACTCAGGCCCCAGTTTATAACACGTACACTCAGGCCCCAGTTTATAACACGTACACTCAGGCCCCAGTTTATAACACACACACTCAGGCCCCAGTTTATAACACACACACTCAGGCCCCAGTTTATAACACACACACACACACTCAGGCCCCAGTTTATAACACACGCGCTCAGGACCCAGTTTATAACACACACACTCAGGTCCCAGTTTATAACACATTATAACACACACACACACTGAGGCCCCAGTTTATAATACACACCTACACTCATGCCCCAGTTTATAACACACACACACACAGTCAGGCCCCAGTTTATAACACACACACACACAGTCAGGCCCCAGTTTATAAAACACACACTGAGGCCCCAGTTTATAACACACACACTCAACCCCCAGTTTATAACACACACACACACACACTGAGGCCCCAGTTTATAACACACACACTCAACCCCCAGTTTATAACACACACACTCAACCCCCGGTTTATAAAACACACACTCAGGCCCCAGTTTATAACACACACACACACTGAGGCCCCAGTTTATAACACACACACTCAGGCCCCAGTTTATAACACACACACACCGAGGCCCCAGTTTATAACACACACACTCAGGCCCCATTTTAGAACACATACGCGCTCAGGACCCAGTTTATAACACACACACACACACTCAGGCCATAATTTATAACTCCTATGCTCAGGCACCAGTTTATAACACACACACACACACACACACACAGAGACACACACACACACACACACACAGGACCCAGTTAATAGCACACACACACTCTGGCCCCAGTTTATACACACACACACACACCCAGGCCCCAGCTTATAATGTCCCCGTTTATTACATATACATTCACTGGCCACTTTATCAGAAACACCTACCTTTACCCTGTCCATTAGTGGAAAGACACAACTGTAGGACCACCACTGACGTAGCGTGAAGAGCTTCATCACTTCATTCAGAAGATGAAACTGAGTTTTTCCACATGGATGAATGTTTGTGGCTCAGTTTGAGCTACTTTTGGAGATTCAGATTCTTCTGATGTATGATAAAGTTCTACAGCTTGGTTGTTGCTATGCCAACAGGGGTGGTGACTGTAACTGGCCAGTAAGTTCATGTGAGTGAAAGTTTGCGAAAAACGAGCAGAGAGTGAATAAAATATTGTTGTATTTTTGCCATTGATGTTCAAGATACTGTCAGTTATACACACATTCAAATTAATTTGCTGTCGTCTGAATAAATTATGCTCAGTGTGTAAATGACTTTCCTGTTAATTGTCATGACAGATGCCACAGTGTTTGATATCATAACAGTTTATGTCACACAATCAGTTTTGCTCTAGTTAACAATCATGACATCAAGTATTATGAAACCTACAATAATTACTACTAAAGGTACCATGATACGGTTATATTACTGAACACTATCTTGACAGTTTATGACAGCATATCATCTGCCGTGACACATTTATGCCATGGTTATTTCAGTGTAACGTAGCAAAATGTAAGTGTTAATAAAAAACTTTGTATTTAATTAGAAAAAATGCAAAACGCAGTCATGAATAAGTCATTCAAGAAATAGTAGTTTGGTGTAAAATAGCTGATTGTACAATGGCTGTAAAGAACTATCATAAAACAGCATCTCAGTCATCAGGCAGTGCATTCAGAACCATTTACTGTGGGAACTTTCTGTGAGGAGCTTTTAGAGGTGGACGTCTGGTTTCTATTATGACCACTGTGGACAATTCTGAGTGATTCACACCAAACTACTATTTGTTAAATCTTTATTTACAATTCAGTGGAATTCTCCTTTAAGAGCCCTGAAGACCCAAACAGAAGACAGGAGTCTGTGGAGAAACACTGAGTCCGACTGTGTGGTCATGGATAGCGTGTATTATTACTGTGTTTGTTTCAGGAGAGCGAGAGCACTGAGGTCAGGATCGCCACTCTGGAGGCGTCTCTGAAGAGCATGGTGTATGAATACGTTTGTCGCTCACTCTTTAAGGTGAACACACACACACACACACTGTCCCCGTTTTGAAACAGATCCTCCTTTGACCTCCCAAGTGTTTTGTCTTTCTGTGATCTTTTCTTTTTAGAGATAAAGAGCAGGAGGGAGGGGGAAAGGAGAACAATAAAATTTAAGTTGCGTTAAAAACATTAAATCAAGCTAAACACACTTGAAAAGTTGAATTTTTTGATAACTTAATAAGGCTCATAAAGTAATTCCTCTGTAGCGGCCGAAACCTGGCAGACGAAACCAGATGCTCACAGACAAGGCTTAAGTTAAAAGCTATGATGCTGAAAGGCCGAAAACCAGAGGTCCATAACTAAGCAAAGTGGCAAGATGAAAACTAAGGTCATAAACGGAAAACAGGACATACCCGTTAAATGGTTTAACGAAAAGGAAACACTCTGTATGCACAGAGGGTGTAGTTACGAATAGACTTGCTATATGCACTGATGAATAGGTGAAAGTGATGTAGAGGTCTGGAAAAGCTGGGCGATGATAAGTGGATTTGGATGAGTTGTGAGGGAGCGAGGGGTCCTGGGAATTATAGTCTGAGGAGGCCAAGTTGTCTGTAGTTTCAACTGGGCTGGAGGGAGGCGTGACATCCTCATAGTTGCTATAGGGTTGTTGAGCAGTTGCTGTAATCATTATAATAGTTATAGTAACAACAACTACAATAATAATAATAATAATAATAGTAATCGTTGTTTATAGAGCACTTTTCATGCTGGTGTCAGCTCAAAGTGGTTTACAAGACAGGAGATAAAGCTTAACAGTAGTAAAAGAAATTATAAGTACTAATTTAAATCATATTTTTAAAAAAGACAGATCAAATGACTAAGTACCACGAGATGCAGAGTTTAAAGTAAACACTAAGTTAAACAGATACGTTTTTAAATGTTTCTTAAGTGTGCACTGAGCTTGACTAGAACAGGTAGATTAGAACAGGAGGTGGCCTTAACGGTCACAGTTTAGACATATAGTATTAGTATTTTAGCAGGTTGTTATGGCTTTGCTTGGCTATAGAATGAATTGCTCGTTTTTAGGTTTATTTATTCATAATCATCATATGGTTGCAGTAGTGCAGTGTTTCAGGTGGTTGCTAGGATGTAGTTGGTAAGTTCTACAAGCTTTCTGCAGTTGTATTGTAATACCCTTCTGTAATAACTTACTGTACGAGCTTCTGTTTTCATTGTTGCAGATTGATGTTCTGTAACAGCCGTTAAGGACCGAGTCTCTGTGTTCGCCTTTGTGGACTAAACTTTTATAATGTGTTTTATGGAGTTCTATGGCGACTGTACTGGTGTTGTTTCCTTACAGGCAGATCAGCTCATGTTCGCGCTGCACTTTGTGAAGGGGATGCACCCTGAGCTGTTCCAGGAGAGCGTACGAACACTCCCATCTACTAATACACATTCAATGTGATGTTTTATTACCCAGACATCCAAACATGTTTGTGTTTATGTCTGTTTCAGGAGTGGGATGCGTTTACTGGACTGATAGTAGCAGAGATGGTCAGAAAAGCGGTATGGAACAGGTCTTGTTCTTGAAATGAACGAGATTTTTAAATTTAAAATGTATAGTTTACTCCCCAGTCTGTGTAATCCTAAATCACAGTTTTTGTGATGTCACAAAAGCCAACAGCAGTTTAGCCCCACCCATTCAGCCTACAGCAGTTTATCACCCCCAATTAAGACTGACTCACTGACTGACTCCATTTCTGTGCACAGGACTCTCAGAGGTCCTTACAGGAACAGATTCCTTCTTGGGTCGATCAGGAGAGACTCACAGCTTTGGCTTTACTCAAGGTGAGACACTCTGAGCTGCTCATTCTCATTGTGCCAGGTTTACTAATCAGAACAACACGAGAGGTGGTGAGTAATGATGACTGTGATTTGTTTGCAGTCGATCATCCCAGTTATGATTTCATTATTTAGAATTAGGAGCTCCAGGGCTAAGCCGGATTTCTGTATGAGAAAACTAAATATGATTTATAAAAATCACCTTGCTGTGTCATGGATCCTCTGAATTAAGAGTTCATTAAAGATCCGAAATATGAACATTGCTGCGTTGCCATCACTGCTGCATTTTGACTTGACATCAGGGTGGAACTGATTGCTGTATGAAGAGAAATGAAACCCAGCCTCTCCGTGTCTCTTATTTAGACCACGTTTCCGGCGCTGTATCAGTCTCTGTGTCTGAACGATGCAGATCTCTGGCTGTCCTTCTCTCAGAGCTCCACCTGCGAGCAGGAAATTCCTCCATCCATCGCAAAGAAGATCTCTCTTTTTCAGCAGGTGAGCTTTCACTCGATAACATGGTGGAAAGGTTTCTAATAAAGTGGCCAGTTGGTTAGTATTTCTAATAAAGTGGCCAGTTAGTTGAAGTAGAAGGTGTGTGTTTCTAATAAAATGGCCAGTTAGTGGAAGTAGTAGGTAGGTGTTTCTAGTAAAGTGGCCAGCTAGTAACTGGTCCTGGATCAGTCATGACTTTGTTAATGTTATGGTCCCTCTGCAGGTGCTGGTAGTGCAGGCACTGAGACCAGACAGACTCCAGAGTGCCATGGCAACCTTCGCCTCTCGAGCACTGGGTGAGGAGAGAGAATGAGTGGGAAAGACAGATAGAGAGAGAGCGAGAGAGAGAAAGAGAAATGGTTCTCCTTATTGTTAAAGCCATAAAATCCATTTGCATATTCAGAGTTTATACATATAAGCATTAAATCTTCCACGTTTCTTTTCTCATGGCAGAATTTCTCTGTAACTACTTCAGAAGGGTCTTATTTGAATGACTGAATTATTTATATGCTTTAATATTTCCATCCTGTGTGTGATGTAGCTCCCCAAAATCCATCCCTGCAGTCTCAGGATTGTGGCATTTTCTAGACCTGGACAGTTTAATCATTTTAAAGCTGAGTCACCTGCCTTTATGCTGAACAAAGGTATAATACTTTAGTCGGAATTATTTATACATGTACAACTCTGCTTAAACATCTCCATTTTTCTTTCTATGAGGTATAACATCAGCTGCTTGTGTCCCCACATGAACTAACACTAAAGCTAACCAGTGCAGCGAGAGATGATGATACTCATGAGCTTCTACAGGAGGTTTTATTCTCCTGATGTGCCAACATGCTACTTTGTTGAGGTGATGTATTAGATACACCCACCCAGCCTCATTCTATAGTTGACGTCATGTCTATACAAGGAACTCCAGGTGTGGGGTGGTTTCTTACTGCTGTCGTCCTTGTCGGCGCTCATTTGTGACTCGGATACAGATTTTAAAGCTGCTTTGTGACAGCGCGACACGTAAAAAGATTGAGTGCACAGGTTAAACTGGTTATTAGGCAGTTGCTGTGGTATGAGAGTGTTTACTGAGTGGCTGTTAGGAGGTCGCCAAGGAGTTGCTAAGTGTTGTTGAAAATGAATGTGAGTCTATGGGAGGATGAAAAATGACACATAGAGGAGTGCGGGCCAGTATGTCTACGGATTAGAGCTTGAGGACCTGTCCTCAGTGAGTACATGCAGATTTGTAGCTGTCAGGCAAAGAAACAGTAGAGTTTGTGTGGAGGAAAAATCAATGAGACTCTATGGGAGGAAAGAGGGATGAAAAAAACATAAAAAGTGTAGCGGGTGGAGGAGTGCGCATCCCAAAAGCTGTGTACAGGCACACCATTCAGGTATAAGTCGTAAGAATCAGTTGTTTTGGAGTCAATATTTCAGTAACTGCAGGAGAAGAAGGCCAGACAGGAAACAGGGTATTAATAAATCTCCTGCAGGGGGGAAAAAATGTCATTTAACGATTGTGGTACAAAAACCGTATGCCTGATCAAAAAGCTGAGTCCAGGCACACCATTCACATACAGTAGGATAGACTGCAAACAAGCCTAGGCAGAGTTACAGTTTATAGACTATGAAAGACCAACTGAGTGAATCAGTCTGCTACAGCGCCACCCTGAGGCAGAGCAGAGCTGCAGCTCTAGTTAGTTAAGATCACCAAAGACAGAAGCTGATTGTGGGTGAAGCGGATAAACAATGAGCTTAACTGAGTCTGGATCCCAGTTTCTCTCTAACAGAGCATAACGTCATAATAAGGTTATTTGGTGGGACCCCCAGAATTCCGATTTTGAGACATGGAGTGTGTATACATGCACTCACTAATCCGATCATACTACAGATTTCTGCAGTTATCTGACTATTTAAATGGTCATGAAAACAGCACACTCTGATCTATAAATCTGATGAATGCATCTGATAAACAGGCTGTATTTTAGCTCAGTAATCAGATTTCTCAGTGCTTTTGAACTCTGACTCTGGCTTTCAGATTTCTCAGTCTGAGCATGTGCGGAACAGATGGTCGCACCATAAATAAGCGAGCAGCGTCGCCGCGTCGACCCTGAAACCAAATAACATTCTCTATCAAATGAAGGATTGGAATAATCTCCCATCTAGATGAAGTATGTTCATATTTTCAGGAAAAGTGGCACAATGTTTTTTAAAAAAAAGCTGCGGCATGAAGTTTCATAAGACAGAATTCTGTCAGTTTATTGGCTGGTTGTAAAGCAGACATCTGATTACTGTATTTCACACCTTGCATTGGCCACTGTACAACCCTGATGTACCTCATTCTGTACCGAGTTACATAAACAGACCCACACCACAGTTTGGCTATCATTACATTTGAGCAGCCTCACTCACCCACAGTATCTCCGTGATCAGTTGTGTCTGATGGATCGTTTCACACTCTGTAGGTGCAGCAGAGCGCACAGCAGCGTGCAGGTTAAGTGAAAGGCTACATTTTGGCTGGATTTATTTTCCCCTGCGCTTAACAGGGCTCTCGACGTGCTGAGAGCTCTTGACACAGTCGCACGCCTCCTCGTTCTAACGTCTGCGCAGAGACGGTCACTCCCACAGGGGCTCTCTCTCCTCTCTTAATTAGGAGTCTGGCCCTCTGTGTCGTCAGTGTTTAGATTGTGCTGTAGAGCAGCGAATGATCCCAACACGACCAGCAGTGACACTGGAATACCAGAGTTACCAAGTGTGTCATCACAGAGCTCCACACCAAAACCATAATATAGCAGAAGAATAAAAGCATTTATCATCATCTGAACACCCAGCGTTAGTCTCCACACAGAGAAATATTCTAATTGTCTCAGCTTGCAGCTCAGACAAGGCGAATTTATTTCTATTGAAGATAGCACTGCAGTAACACTGACGTGGTGGTGGTGTGTTGCGCTGGTCTGAGTGAATCAGACACAGCAGTGCTGCTGGAGTTTTTAAACACCTCAGTCTCGCTGCTGGACTGAGAATAGTCCACCAACCAAAAATATTCAGCCAACAGTGTCCTGTGGGCAGCATCCTGTGACCACTGATGAAGGACTAGAGGATGACCAACACAAACTGTGCAGCAGCAGATGAGCTATCGTCTCTGACTTTACATCTGCAAGCTGGACCAACAAGGTAGGAGTGTCTAACAGAGTGGACAGTGAGTGGACACAGTGTTTAAAAACTCCAGCAGCACTTCTGTGTCTGATCCACTCAGACCAGCACAACACACTAACACACCACCACGTCAGTGTTACTGCAGTGCTGAGAATGATCCACCACCCAAATAGTACCTGCTCTGTGAGGGTCCGTGGGGGTCCTGACAACTGAAGAACAGGGTAACAAAGTATCAGAGAAACAGTAGAACTACAAAGTGCAGCTATACAGTAAGTGGAGCTGATAAGATGGACAGTAAGCATAGAAACAAGGAGGTGCTCAAAATGTTAAGCCTGATCTTTGTATATTTAGCTTATTAAGTCTCTATTAATGTCTTAGGTTTACATAGATCAGAACTTAATGCTTGTAAGTATCTAAGATCTGAAACTTCTTTATTTTTTAAACAGTGCTTTAGCTGCACTGTGCCTTAGCTTAGCGCCTTAGCTGCACTGTAATCAGCTGCTCTGACTGCTCACACTCAGAGAAGTGAATCACAGCGCTAACTCAATGCAGCTAATCACAGGCTAATTGATAGTCATATCAAACCAATTTGTTCATAAACAAGACATTTTATTTGCTAATTAGGCTATTAATTCAGTGAGGCTACAGAGTACTGCTCAGGTTCTGCTGGTGGCAGCAAACCCGCTCTGTTATCAATAATGCGTGCAGGCTGAGTAATGCGATTCAGAATTATTCAATAAGCTCAGGTGTCTGCATGGTTGTGCACACGGGCGTTTAGATGCCCTCGACATGCTCATTATTAGGATCTTGACTGATATGAGAACTTTGTGGAAGATAAACATTTTGATAAGCAATATTGTTCAAAATTATATGTGTATAAATATATATATGTGTGTGTGTTTAGAGAGAGAGATAGATTATTTATTTATTTATTTATTTATTTATTTATTTATTGTACCCCAGTAGTTGGACAGTGCATTACTGACTGATGTGATGGTCAGTTCTCATTTATGACACTTAAACGTGGAGGCAGTGATTCTTGATTGACTCTTGGTTGATATTTTAACTCAATAGCAAAACCAACTCCTTTCAAAACCCCTCCCTTCAGTGCTCCTTCAGAAGCTCTACCTTCAAATTCAAGGGCACTCGTTGCCAAGGCAAACGGCAGTGGGCTAGCACACGGCTTTATTTCTTCATTGACATAAAACCCTTTGTAAACATTGTATAAACAAATACCATCATATAACAGAGTGAACCTAGCAAGTAATGTAGCTAAAGTTAACCAGGCTAGCCAACTGCTGCTGCAAATCTAACAAGTTGGCAAAAGTGATCATGAACATTAGAAGAACTAATAGAAAAGCAAAAAACAGTGAAGGAGATAAACAGAAACTAAACGTGGTGGTTAGCTCCGCCCCCAATACTAGAATATATAATTTAAGAGGATTTCTGCTGTTTAAAGTTGCAGTAAGCGATTTTAATCCAACACACTTTTTATCAAATTCTGTTAACCTCCTCACAGTCCACCAGGTTTCTGCTGTAAAATGATCCAGAGTTAATAGTCAGCCCTAAATCTGTAAATAGGAAACAGAGTGTCTTGGGACAAACAACACAACACTATTCCAGCCAATCAGCAACAGGGGGCGCTCTTGCTCATGCACAGGACAGGGGAAGGGGAGGGGCTGCCAGTACTGACCTGTTGGTTCTGTGAAACAGCAACAATAAGTTGTCTAGACTGTCCCTCATAAGGCCTTCATATGTGGCCAAGGAACGTGTCTTTCTTTTCCATAGCGATGAATGATCCAGGGGTGGATCCTTCACCAGCCAGCATATCTCAGGTTCACTGCGTGCTGCCGAGGACATGCTGGCGAACGAACGGCGGCTAAGGAGACACATTAAAATATAAATATTGGGTTTAAACAGAGGTGAATAGTGAACAATACTAATGTTAAAAAAACCCATCTCATCAGTTGCTGGCAGTAAAGCATCTCCAGCTCTAATAAATGAAAAACTAAGAAAATAAAATCAAAGTTTGTGGCTCTATCTTCAAAGAACTTTAAAAGAACTTGACATAAGTGGCGTTTCCATTCAACGGTAAGGGCGGGAACACAAACAAGAAATCCATCATAGAGCAGACCGTCTCATTCCAGTTCAACCTTCACGGGTCTGTGCAGCCTTTGAAGGACACGCCTTCGTACACCACATCCTTCGAAGGATGCGGCCCCTGAATTGGGACACACTGCAAGTCAGATTCTTATTCACCAGCTTCTTGTTGGCGAATTAAAGAAAAGAAAGAAAGAAACGACAGACTCCGTATCATTGCTATCCATGCGTATATCACACATCATTTTGGGAAGATTTCATAATGAATGGACTAAAAAATATTCCAGAATATCACCTGAAATAAAACTTCTTTACATTAACTTACATTAAAAGTTAATAATGTCTCCTGCTCAGTGACCGTTTTGGAGGTACATTTATTTTCTTTCTTTGGAGGTATCAGAATTGTTTCCTGTGGATTACGGCACTTTGAACATTCATCTTCACCCCTCGTGCTGCACCAGCCTGAAGAAGCGGTGACGACAGCAGCACTCAGTCGTTCCCCTCCTCGTTTCTCACACGTTGCTTTGGGCCTCTGTGAATTGTAATGTGATTTCGGGGGAGTAGAAGTTACTCCTCTGGCCTCAGTGTGGTGACAAGAGAGAAATGAGTGAAGGTGGAAGGATGAATTTCATTCATCACCTGATTAAAGGATAATGAATCAGCTCCTCCAGATCAGGAGCTAATGCAGCTGTTATTAAGGGGAAAGCAGAGAGACAGAGGTGGTTGATGTTGCCTGCCTGGATTTAATAAATGAAGAAGTGCAGTTTTAGAATTAATTGGCCTGGCTGTGTCCACTGCATGTGAAGAAAAAAAAAACATTTCACTCCCGTTCATTTTCAACTGGGAATATCTGAGAACTAGGATAGCTAGTGGTGAGAACTCGAGTAGCAGGAAAAGTTGAGCTGTATGCAAATTATGAGCTCCACGTATTTGGCACTGACCAATCGGACAAAGGCAGCTTCTATTGTCAGTATGCAGTGAGACCTCCATTATTCATTGTTTATCTGTTTTAGATAACAGTGAATTGCGCAGACCAAATATCTCAAATAAGTCAACTTCAGCTACTGTAGCTGTAAGCAAGTATCCTCAAGTCAAGGAGATCCGTGAGAGATGGACTGATTCCTCATTACCATATTGTCGCTGTCCACAAAAAAAAATGCATCTCCATTTGAGCAGCTGCCCTTTGCAATATGTGAACTTTTCCTGATGAACGGACCAAAAGTGTGTTGGGCCTCATTCACCAAGCGTTCATAAGACAAAATTTCTTCTTAAACCCCCTTTCGCAGTGTTGATGAAGACTCTGACTCACCCATGTTCTCTTATGTGGGGATTGTTCTTAGGTCAGAACAGAATCTACACACACTCAAGAGCACAAAGGTGAGAACAGTTCTGCACTTTAAGATCATGCTTATGAATCTGACGTAAACTTTTTCTTAGAACCTTTTTGAGGAACACACTTAGGAACAAACCTAGGAAAACATTGGAGTGTGAGGCCCAAAGAAAGTAAAGAATGTTTTTGTCCTCTTCCTGTAAAGGTACCGTTTTGGAGGTACTTATTCTTCTTTGGACATCGGTGGTATTTTGTATATTGGACCGTGTAGCTCTTTCCTGACAAACAAAACTCAGCTGCTACGTTGCATCCCATGAATCGCTTTTTGCAAATGTGCTGAGAAAGTCTGAGCTTTCAGTGGAAAATGTGATCTCTGCGCTGGGACAGCGAGCAACAACAACTTGGCTAGCAGAAAAAAGTTGAGCTGCTCATGCAAATTACATGCACCATTTGTGTAACATTGACCACTGTTGATTGATACTGTTGTTTGTATGCAGTGAGACCTTCATCATTTATCGTTTATCTATTTCTGGGAGAGGCTTTGGTTGTAAGGGGAGGATTTTTGGTTATACTGGGAGGAGTTTTGGTTGTACTGAGAGGACTTTCGGTTGTACCGAGAGGAGTTTCGTTTGTATTGGAAGGAGTTTTGGTTGTATTAGGAGGGGTTTTGGTTATACTGGGAGGGGTATTGGTTGTACTGGGAGGGGTTTTGGTTGTACTTGGAAGAGTTTGGTTGTACTGGGAGGGGTTTAGGATGTACTGAGAGTACTTTCGGTTGTACCGAGAGGAGTTTCAGTTGTACTGGAAGGAGTTTTGGTTGTATTAGGAGGGGTTTTGGTTACACTGGGAGGGGTGTTGGTTGTACTGGGAAGAGTTTTGGTTGTACTGGGAGGAGTTTCGGTTGTACTGGAAGAAGTTTTGATTGTACTGAGAGGAGTTTCGGATGTACTGGGAGAAGTTTTGGTTGCACTGGGAGGAGTTTCGGCTGCACTGGGAGGAGTTTCGGTTGTACTGGGAGGAGTTTTGGTTGTACCGAGAGGAGTTTCGGATGTACTGGAAGGAGTTTTGGTTGTATTAGGAGGGGTTTTGGAAATACTGGGAGGGGTTTTGGTTGTACTGGGAAGAGTTTCGGTTGTACTGGGAGGGGTTTGGGTTGTACTGAGAGGACTTTTGGTTGTACCGAGAAGAGTTTCGGTTGTACTGGAAGGAGTTTTGGTTGTATTAGGAGGAGTTTTGGTTATACTGGGAGGGATTTTGGTTGTACTGGGAAGAGTTTCGGTTGTACTGGGAGGGGTGTGGGTTGTACTGAGAGGACTTTCAGTTGTACAGAGAGGAGTTTCGGTTGTACTGGGAGGAGTTTCAGTTGTACTGGAAGGAGTTTCGGTTGTATTAGGAGGGGTTTTGGTTACACTGGGAGGGGTTTTGGTTGTACTGGGAGGAGTTTTGGTTGTACTGGGAGGAGTTTTGGTTGCACTGGGAGGAGTTTCGGCTGCACTGGGAGGAGTTTCGTTGTACTGGGAGGCGTTTTGGCTGCACTGGGAGGAGTTTTGGTTGTACCAAGAGGAGTTTTGGTTGTAGCAAGAGGAGTTTTGGTTGTAGCAAGAGGAGTTTCGGTTGTATTAGGAGGGGTTTTGGTTGTACTGGGAAGAGTTTCGGTTGTACTGGGAGGGGTTTGGGTTGTACTGGGAAGAGTTTCGGTTGTACTGGGAGGGGTTTGGGTTGTACTGGGAAGAGTTTCTGTTGTACTGGGAGGGGTTTTGGTTGTACTGGGAAGAGTTTCGGTTGTACTGGGAGGGGTTTGGGTTGTACAGAGAGGACTTTCGGTTGTACCGAGAGGAGTTTCGGTTGTACTGGAAGGAGTATGGGTTGTATTGGGAGGGGTTTTGGTTATACTGGGAGGGATTTCGGTTGTACTGGGAGGAGTTTCGGTTGTACTGGAAGAAGTTTTGATTGTACTGAGAGGAGTTTCGGATGTACTGGGAGAAGTTTTGGTTGCACTGGGAGGAGTTTCGGCTGCACTGGGAGGAGTTTCGGTTGTACTGGGAGGAGTTTTGGTTGTACCGAGAGGAGTTTCGGATGTACTGGAAGGAGTTTTGGTTGTATTAGGAGGGGTTTTGGAAATACTGGGAGGGGTTTTGGTTGTACTGGGAAGAGTTTCGGTTGTACTGGGAGGGGTTTGGGTTGTACTGAGAGGACTTTTGGTTGTACCGAGAAGAGTTTCGGTTGTACTGGAAGGAGATTTGGTTGTATTAGGAGGAGTTTTGGTTATACTGGGAGGGATTTTGGTTGTACTGGGAAGAGTTTCGGTTGTACTGGGAGGGGTGTGGGTTGTACTGAGAGGACTTTCAGTTGTACAGAGAGGAGTTTCGGTTGTACTGGGAGGAGTTTCAGTTGTACTGGAAGGAGTTTCGGTTGTATTAGGAGGGGTTTTGGTTACACTGGGAGGGGTTTTGGTTGTACTGGGAGGAGTTTTGGTTGTACTGGGAGGAGTTTTGGTTGCACTGGGAGGAGTTTCGGCTGCACTGGGAGGAGTTTCGTTGTACTGGGAGGAGTTTTGGCTGCACTGGGAGGAGTTTTGGCTGCACTGGGAGGCGTTTTGGCTGCACTGGGAGGAGTTTTGGTTGTACCAAGAGGAGTTTTGGTTGTAGCAAGAGGAGTTTTGGTTGTAGCAAGAGGAGTTTCGGTTGTATTAGGAGGGGTTTTGGTTGTACTGGGAAGAGTTTCGGTTGTACTGGGAGGGGTTTGGGTTGTACTGGGAAGAGTTTCGGTTGTACTGGGAGGGGTTTGGGTTGTACTGGGAAGAGTTTCTGTTGTACTGGGAGGGGTTTTGGTTGTACTGGGAAGAGTTTCGGTTGTACTGGGAGGGGTTTGGGTTGTACAGAGAGGACTTTCGGTTGTACCGAGAGGAGTTTCGGTTGTACTGGAAGGAGTATGGGTTGTATTGGGAGGGGTTTTGGTTATACTGGGAGGGATTTCGGTTGTACTGGGAGGAGTTTCGGTTGTACTGGAAGAAGTTTTGATTGTACTGAGAGGAGTTACGGATGTACTGGGTGAAGTTTTGGTTGCACTGGGAGGAGTTTCGGCTGCACTGGGAGGAGTTTCGGCTGCACTGGGAGGAGTTTCGGCTGCACTGGGAGGAGTTTTGGTTGTACCGAGAGGACTTTCGGTTGTACCGAGAGGAGTTTCGGATGTACTGGGAGGAGTTTTGGCTGCACTGGGAGGAGTTTTGGCTGCACTGGGAGGAGTTTTGGCTGCACTGGGAGGAGTTTTGGTTGTACTGGGAGGAGTTTTGGTTGTATTAGGAGGGGTTTTGGAAATACTGGGAGGGGTATGGGTTGTACTGAGAGGACTTTTGGTTGTACCGAGAAGAGTTTCGGTTGTACTGGGAGGGGTTTGGGTTGTACTGAGAGGACTTTCAGTTGTACCGAGAGGAGTTTCGGTTGTACTGGGAGGAGTTTCAGTTGTACTGGAAGGAGTTTCGGTTGTATTAGGAGGGGTTTTGGTTACACTTGGAGGGGTTTTGGTTGTACTGGGAGGAGTTTTGGTTGCACTGGGAGGAGTTTCGGCTGCACTGGGAGGAGTTTTGCTGTAATGGGAGGAGTTTTGGCTGCACTGGGAGGAGTTTCAGTTGTACTGGGAAGAGTTTCGGGTTGTACTGGGAGGGGTTTTGGTTGTACCGAGAGGACTTTCGGTTGTACCGAGAGGAGTTTCGGATGTACTGGGAGGAGTTTTGGCTGCACTGGGAGGAGTTTTAGTTGTACTGGGAGGAGTTGTGGTTGTACTGAGAGGACTTTCGGCTGTACCGAGAGGAGTTTCGGTTGTACTGGAAGGAGTTTCGGTTGTACTGGAAGGAGTTTTGGTTGTACTGGGAGGAGTTTTGGTTGTACCGAGAGGAGTTTCGGATGTACTGGAAGGAGTTTTGGTTGTATTAGGAGGGGTTTTGGAAATACTGGGAGGGGTTTTGGTTGTACTGGGAAGAGTTTCGGTTGTACTGGGAGGGGTTTGGGTTGTACTGAGAGGACTTTTGGTTGTACCGAGAAGAGTTTCGGTTGTACTGGAAGGAGTTTTGGTTGTATTAGGAGGGGTTTTGGTTATACTGAGAGGGATTTTGGTTGTACTGGGAAGAGTTTCGGTTGTACTGGGAGGGGTGTGGGTTGTACTGAGAGGACTTTCAGTTGTACAGAGAGGAGTTTCGGTTGTACTGGGAGGAGTTTCAGTTGTACTGGAAGGAGTTTCGGTTGTATTAGGAGGGGTTTTGGTTACACTGGGAAGGGTTTTGGTTGTACTGGGAGGAGTTTTGGTTGTACTGGGAGGAGTTTTGGTTGCACTGGGAGGAGTTTCGGCTGCACTGGGAGGAGTTTCGTTGTACTGGGAGGAGTTTTGGCTGCACTGGGAGGAGTTTTGGCTGCACTGGGAGGCGTTTTGGCTGCACTGGGAGGAGTTTTGGTTGTACCAAGAGGAGTTTTGGTTGTAGCAAGAGGAGTTTTGGTTGTAGCAAGAGGAGTTTCGGTTGTATTAGGAGGGGTTTTGGTTGTACTGGGAAGAGTTTCGGTTGTACTGGGAGGGGTTTGGGTTGTACTGGGAAGAGTTTCGGTTGTACTGGGAGGGGTTTGGGTTGTACTGGGAAGAGTTTCTGTTGTACTGGGAGGGGTTTTGGTTGTACTGGGAAGAGTTTCGGTTGTACTGGGAGGGGTTTGGGTTGTACAGAGAGGACTTTCGGTTGTACCGAGAGGAGTTTCGGTTGTACTGGAAGGAGTATGGGTTGTATTGGGAGGGGTTTTGGTTATACTGGGAGGGATTTCGGTTGTACTGGGAGGAGTTTCGGTTGTACTGGAAGAAGTTTTGATTGTACTGAGAGGAGTTACGGATGTACTGGGTGAAGTTTTGGTTGCACTGGGAGGAGTTTCGGCTGCACTGGGAGGAGTTTCGGCTGCACTGGGAGGAGTTTCGGCTGCACTGGGAGGAGTTTTGGTTGTACCGAGAGGACTTTCGGTTGTACCGAGAGGAGTTTCGGATGTACTGGGAGAAGTTTTGGCTGCACTGGGAGGAGTTTTGGCTGCACTGGGAGGAGTTTTGGCTGCACTGGGAGGAGTTTTGGTTGTACTGGGAGGAGTTTTGGTTGTATTAGGAGGGGTTTTGGAAATACTGGGAGGGGTATGGGTTGTACTGAGAGGACTTTTGGTTGTACCGAGAAGAGTTTCGGTTGTACTGGGAGGGGTTTGGGTTGTACTGAGAGGACTTTCAGTTGTACCGAGAGGAGTTTCGGTTGTACTGGGAGGAGTTTCAGTTGTACTGGAAGGAGTTTCGGTTGTATTAGGAGGGGTTTTGGTTACACTTGGAGGGGTTTTAGTTGTACTGGGAGGAGTTTTGGTTGCACTGGGAGGAGTTTCGGCTGCACTGGGAGGAGTTTTGTTGTAATGGGAGGAGTTTTGGCTGCACTGGGAGGAGTTTCAGTTGTACTGGGAAGAGTTTCGGTTGTACTGGGAGGGGTTTTGGTTGTACCGAGAGGACTTTCGGTTGTACCGAGAGGAGTTTCGGATGTACTGGGAGGAGTTTTGGCTGCACTGGGAGGAGTTTTAGTTGTACTGGGAGGAGTTGTGGTTGTACTGAGAGGACTTTCGGCTGTACCGAGAGGAGTTTCGGTTGTACTGGAAGGAGTTTTGGTTACACTGGGAGGAGTTTCGGCTGCACTGGGAGGAGTTTTGTTGTACTGGGAGGAGTTTTGACTGCACTGGGAGGAGTTTCAGTTGTACTGGAAGGAGTTTTGGTTGTATTAGGAGGGGTTTTGGTTGTACTGGGAAGAGTTTCGGTTGTACTGGGAGGGGTTTGGGTTGTACTGGGAAGAGTTTCGGTTGTACTGGGAGGGGTTTTGGTTGTACTGGGAAGAGTTTCGGCTGCACTGGGAGGAGTTTCGGCTGCACTGGGAGGAGTTTTGGCTGCACTGGGTGGGGTTTTGGCTGCACTGGGAGGAGTTTTGGTTGTACTGGGAGGAGTTTTGGTTGTACCGAGAGGACTTTCGGCTGTACCAAGAGGAGTTTCGGTTGTACTGGAAGGAGTTTTTGTTGTATTAGGAGGGGTTTTGGTTGTACTGGGAAGAGTTTCGGTTGTACTGGGAGGGGTTTGGGTTGTACTGGGAAGAGTTTCGGTTGTACTGGGAGGGGTTTGGGTTGTACTGGGAGGAGTTTTGGTTGTACTGGGAGGGGTTTTGGTTGTACTGGGAAGAGTTACGGTTGTACTGGGAGGGGTTTGGGTTGTACTGAGACGACTTTCAGTTGTACCGAGAGGAGTTTCGGTTGTACTGGGAAGAGTTTCAGTTGTACTGGAAGGAGTTTTGGTTGTATTAATAGGGGTTTTGGTTACACTGGGAGGGGTTTTGGTTATACTGGGAGGAGTTTTGGATGTACTGGGAGGATTTTCGGCTGCACTATGAGGAGTTTTGGTTGTACTGCGAGGAGTTTTGGTTGTACTGGGAGGAGTTTTGGTTGTACTGAGAGGACTTTCGGTTGTACCGAGAGGAGTTTTGGTTGTACTGGGAGGAGTTTTGGTTGTACTGAGAGGACTTTCGGTTGTACCGAGAGGAGTTGTGGTTGTACTGGAAGGAGTTTCGGCTGCACTGGGTGGAGCTTTGGTTGTACTGGGAGGCGTTTTGGTTGTACTGAGAGGACTTTCGGTTGTACCGAGAGGAGTTGTGGTTGTACTGGAAGGAGTTTTGGTTGTATTAGGAGGGGTTTCGGTTACACTGGGAGGAGTTTTGGTTGTACTGGGAGAAGTTTTGGCTGCACTGAGAGGAGTTGTGGTTGTACTGGAAGGAGTTTTGGTTGTATTAGGAGGGGTTTCGGTTACACTGGGAGGAGTTTTGGTTGTACTGGGAGAAGTTTTGGCTGCACTGGGAGGAGTTTTGGTTGTACTGGGAGGAGTTTTGTTGTACTGGGAGGAGTTTTGGCTGCACTGGGAGGAGTTTCAGTTGTACTGGAAGGAGTTTTGGTTGTATTAGGAGGGGTTTTGGTTGTACTGGGAAGAGTTTCGGTTGTACTGGGAGGGGTTTTGGTTGTATTGGGAAGAGTTTCGGTTGAACTGGGAGGAGTTTTGGTTGTACCGAGAGGACTTTCGGTTGTACCGAGAGGAGTTTCGGATGTACTGGGAGAAGTTTTGGCTGCACTGGGAGGAGTTTTGGCTGCACTGGGAGGAGTTTTGGTTGTACTGGGAGGAGTTGTGGTTGTACTGGGAGGAGTTGTGGTTGTACTGAGAGGACTTTCGGCTGTACCGAGAGGAGTTTCGGTTGTACTGGAAGGAGTTTTGGTTGTATTAGGAGGGGTTTTGGAAATACTGGGAGGGGTATGGGTTGTACTGGGAGGAGTTTTGGTTGTACTGAGAGGACTTTTGGTTGTACCGAGAAGAGTTTCGGTTGTACTGGGAGGGGTTTGGGTTGTACTGAAAGGACTTTCAGTTGTACCGAGAGGAGTTTCGGTTGTACTGGGAGGAGTTTCAGTTGTACTGGGAGGAGTTTTGGTTGCACTGGGAGGAGTTTCGGCTGCACTGGGAGGAGTTTTGTTGTAATGGGAGGAGTTTTGGCTGCACTGGGAGGAGTTTCAGTTGTACTGAGAAGAGTTTCGGTTGTACTGGGAGGGGTTTTGGTTGTACCGAGAGGACTTTCGGTTGTACCGAGCGGAGTTTCGGATGTACTGGGAGAAGTTTTGGCTGCACTGGGAGGAGTTTTGGCTGCACTGGGAGGAGTTTTGGTTGTACTGGGAGGAGTTGTGGTTGTACTGAGAGGACTTTCGGCTGTACCGAGAGGAGTTTCAGTTGTACTGGAAGGAGTTTTGGTTATATTAGGAGGGGTTTTGGAAATACTGGGAGGGGTTTGGGTTGTACTGGGAGGAGTTTTGGTTACACTGGGAGGAGTTTCGGCTGCACTGGGAGGAGTTTTGTTGTACTGGGAGGAGTTTTGGCTGCACTGGGAGGAGTTTCAGTTGTACTGGGAGGGGTTTGGGTTGTACTGAGAGGACTTTCGGCTGTACCGAGAGGAGTTTCAGTTGTACTGGAAGGAGTTTTGGTTATATTAGGAGGGGTTTTGGTTACACTGGGAGGGGTTTTGGTTGTACTGGGAGGAGTTTTGGTTGCACTGGGAGGAGTTTCGGCTGCACTGGGAGGAGTTTTGGCTGCACTGGGTGGGGTTTTGGCTGCACTGGGAGGAGTTTTGGTTGTACTGGGAGGAGTTTTGGTTGTACTGGGAGGAGTTTTGGCTGCACTGGGAGGAGTTTTGGTTGTACTGGGAGGAGTTTTGGTTGTACCGAGAGGACTTTCGGCTGTACCAAGAGGAGTTTCGGTTGTACTGAAAGGAGTTTTGGTTGTACTGGAAGGAGTTTTGGTTGTATTAGTAGGGGTTTTGGTTACACTGGGAGGGGTTTGGTTATACTGTGAGGAGTTTTGGATGTACTGGGAGGATTTTCGGCTGCACTATGAGGAGTTTTGGTTGTAATGCGAGGAGTTTCAGTTGTACTGGAAGGAGTTTTGGTTGTATTAGGAGGGGTTTTGGTTGTACTGGGAAGAGCTTCGGTTGTACTGGGAGGGGTTTGGGTTGTACTGGGAAGAGTTTCGGTTGTACTGGGAGGGGTTTGGGTTGTACTGGGAGGAGTTTTGGTTGTATTGGGAGGGGTTTTGGTTGTACTGGGAAGAGTTACGGTTGTACTGGGAGGGGTTTGGGTTGTACTGAGACCACTTTCAGTTGTACCGAGAGGAGTTTCGGTTGTACTGGGAAGAGTTTCAGTTGTACTGGAAGGAGTTTCGGTTGTATTAATAGGGGTTTTGGTTACACTGGGAGGGGTTTTAGTTATACTGGGAGGAGTTTTGGATGTACTGGGAGGATTTTCAGCTGCACTATGAGGAGTTTTGGTTGTACTGCGAGGAGTTTTGGTTGTACTGGAAGGAGTTTTGGTTGTATTAGGAGGGGTTTTGGAAATACTGGGAGGGGTATGGGTTGTACTGGGAGGAGTTTTGGTTGTACTGAGAGGACTTTTGGTTGTACCGAGAGGAGTTTCGGTTGTACTGGGAGGAGTTTCAGTTGTACTGGGAGGAGTTTTGGTTGCACTGGGAGGAGTTTCGGCTGCACTGGGAGGAGTTTTGTTGTAATGGGAGGAGTTTTGGCTGCACTGGGAGGAGTTTCAGTTGTACTGAGAAGAGTTTCGGTTGTACTGGGAGGGGTTTTGGTTGTACCGAGAGGACTTTCGGTTGTACCGAGCGGAGTTTCGGATGTACTGGGAGAAGTTTTGGCTGCACTGGGAGGAGTTTTGGCTGCACTGGGAGGAGTTTTGGTTGTACTGGGAGGAGTTGTGGTTGTACTGAGAGGACTTTCGGCTGTACCAAGAGGAGTTTCAGTTGTACTGGAAGGAGTTTTGGTTATATTAGGAGGGGTTTTGGAAATACTGGGAGGGGTTTGGGTTGTACTGGGAGGAGTTTTGGTTACACTGGGAGGAGTTTCGGCTGCACTGGGAGGAGTTTTGTTGTACTGGGAGGAGTTTTGGCTGCACTGGGAGGAGTTTCAGTTGTACTGGGAGGGGTTTGGGTTGTACTGGGAAGAGTTTTGGTTACACTGGGAGGAGTTTCGGCTGCACTGGGAGGTGTTTTGTTGTACTGGGAGGAGTTTTGGTTGTACTGGGAGGGGTTTTGGTTGTACTGGGAGGAGTTTTGGTTGTACTGGGAGGGGTTTTGGTTGTACTGTGAAGAGTTTCGTTTGAACTGGGAGGGGTTTGGGTTGTACCGAGAGGACTTTCGGTTGTACCGAGATGAGCTTCGGTTGTACTGGGAGGAATTTCAGTTGTACTGGAAGGAGTTTTGGTTGTATTAGGAGGGGTTTTGGTTACACTGGGAGGGGTTTTGGTTGTACTGGGAGGAGTTTTGGTTGTACTGGGAGGAGTTTCGGCTGCACTGGGAGGAGTTTTGGCTGCACTGGGTGGGGTTTTGGCTGCACTGGGAGGAGTTTTGGTTGTACTGGGAGGAGTTTTGGTTGTACTGGGAGGAGTTTTGGCTGCACTGGGAGGAGTTTTGGTTGTACTGGGAGGAGTTTTGGTTGTACCGAGAGGACTTTCGGCTGTACCAAGAGGAGTTTCGGTTGTACTGAAAGGAGTTTTGGTTGTACTGGAAGGAGTTTTGGTTGTATTAGTAGGGGTTTTGGTTACACTGGGAGGGGTTTTGGTTATACTGTGAGGAGTTTTGGATGTACTGGGAGGATTTTCGGCTGCACTACGAGGAGTTTTGGTTGTAATGCGAGGAGTTTCAGTTGTACTGGAAGGAGTTTTGGTTGTATTAGGAGGGGTTTTGGTTGTACTGGGAAGAGCTTCGGTTGTACTGGGAGGGGTTTGGGTTGTACTGGGAAGAGTTTCGGTTGTACTGGGAGGGGTTTGGGTTGTACTGGGAGGAGTTTTGGTTGTATTGGGAGGGGTTTTGGTTGTACTGGGAAGAGTTACGGTTGTACTGGGAGGGGTTTGGGTTGTACTGAGACCACTTTCAGTTGTACCGAGAGGAGTTTCGGTTGTACTGGGAAGAGTTTCAGTTGTACTGGAAGGAGTTTCGGTTGTATTAATAGGGGTTTTGGTTACACTGGGAGGGGTTTTAGTTATACTGGGAGGAGTTTTGGATGTACTGGGAGGATTTTCAGCTGCACTATGAGGAGTTTTGGTTGTACTGCGAGGAGTTTTGGTTGTACTGCGAGGAGTTTTGGTTGTACTGGGAGGAGTTTTGGTTGTACTGGGAAGAGCTTCGGTTGTACTGGGAGGGGTTTGGGTTGTACTGGGAAGAGTTTCGGTTGTACTGGGAGGGGTTTGGGTTGTACTGGGAGGAGTTTTGGTTGTATTGGGAGGGGTTTTGGTTGTACTGGGAAGAGTTACGGTTGTACTGGGAGGGGTTTGGGTTGTACTGAGACCACTTTCAGTTGTACCGAGAGGAGTTTCGGTTGTACTGGGAAGAGTTTCAGTTGTACTGGAAGGAGTTTCGGTTGTATTAATAGGGGTTTTGGTTACACTGGGAGGGGTTTTAGTTATACTGGGAGGAGTTTTGGATGTACTGGGAGGATTTTCAGCTGCACTATGAGGAGTTTTGGTTGTACTGCGAGGAGTTTTGGTTGTACTGGAAGGAGTTTTGGTTGTATTAGGAGGGGTTTTGGAAATACTGGGAGGGGTATGGGTTGTACTGGGAGGAGTTTTGGTTGTACTGAGAGGACTTTTGGTTGTACCGAGAAGAGTTTCGGTTGTACTGGGAGGGGTTTGGGTTGTACTGAAAGGACTTTCAGTTGTACCGAGAGGAGTTTCGGTTGTATTGTGAGGAGTTTCAGTTGTACTGGGAGGAGTTTTGGTTGCACTGGGAGGAGTTTCGGCTGCACTGGGAGGAGTTTTGTTGTAATGGGAGGAGTTTTGGCTGCACTGGGAGGAGTTTCAGTTGTACTGAGAAGAGTTTCGGTTGTACTGGGAGGGGTTTTGGTTGTACCGAGAGGACTTTCGGTTGTACCGAGCGGAGTTTCGGATGTACTGGGAGAAGTTTTGGCTGCACTGGGAGGAGTTTTGGCTGCACTGGGAGGAGTTTTGGTTGTACTGGGAGGAGTTGTGGTTGTACTGAGAGGACTTTCGGCTGTACCAAGAGGAGTTTCAGTTGTACTGGAAGGAGTTTTGGTTATATTAGGAGGGGTTTTGGAAATACTGGGAGGGGTTTGGGTTGTACTGGGAGGAGTTTTGGTTGCACTGGGAGGAGTTTCGGCTGCACTGGGAGGAGTTTTGTTGTACTGGGAGGAGTTTTGGCTGCACTGGGAGGAGTTTCAGTTGTACTGGGAGGGGTTTGGGTTGTACTGGGAAGAGTTTTGGTTACACTGGGAGGAGTTTCGGCTGCACTGGGAGGTGTTTTGTTGTACTGGGAGGAGTTTTGGTTGTACTGGGAGGGGTTTTGGTTGTACTGGGAGGAGTTTTGGTTGTACTGGGAGGGGTTTTGGTTGTACTGTGAAGAGTTTCGTTTGAACTGGGAGGGGTTTGGGTTGTACCGAGAGGACTTTCGGTTGTACCGAGATGAGCTTCGGTTGTACTGGGAGGAATTTCAGTTGTACTGGAAGGAGTTTTGGTTGTATTAGGAGGGGTTTTGGTTACACTGGGAGGGGTTTTGGTTGTACTGGGAGGAGTTTTGGTTGCACTGGGAGGAGTTTCGGCTGCACTGGGAGGAGTTTTGGCTGCACTGGGTGGGGTTTTGGCTGCACTGGGAGGAGTTTTGGTTGTACTGGGAGGAGTTTTGGTTGTACTGGGAGGAGTTTTGGCTGCACTGGGAGGAGTTTTGGTTGTACTGGGAGGAGTTTTGGTTGTACCGAGAGGACTTTCGGCTGTACCAAGAGGAGTTTCGGTTGTACTGAAAGGAGTTTTGGTTGTACTGGAAGGAGTTTTGGTTGTATTAGTAGGGGTTTTGGTTACACTGGGAGGGGTTTTGGTTATACTGTGAGGAGTTTTGGATGTACTGGGAGGATTTTCGGCTGCACTACGAGGAGTTTTGGTTGTAATGCGAGGAGTTTCAGTTGTACTGGAAGGAGTTTTGGTTGTATTAGGAGGGGTTTTGGTTGTACTGGGAAGAGCTTCGGTTGTACTGGGAGGGGTTTGGGTTGTACTGGGAAGAGTTTCGGTTGTACTGGGAGGGGTTTGGGTTGTACTGGGAGGAGTTTTGGTTGTATTGGGAGGGGTTTTGGTTGTACTGGGAAGAGTTACGGTTGTACTGGGAGGGGTTTGGGTTGTACTGAGACCACTTTCAGTTGTACCGAGAGGAGTTTCGGTTGTACTGGGAAGAGTTTCAGTTGTACTGGAAGGAGTTTCGGTTGTATTAATAGGGGTTTTGGTTACACTGGGAGGGGTTTTAGTTATACTGGGAGGAGTTTTGGATGTACTGGGAGGATTTTCAGCTGCACTATGAGGAGTTTTGGTTGTACTGCGAGGAGTTTTGGTTGTACTGCGAGGAGTTTTGGTTGTACTGGGAGGAGTTTTGGTTGTACTGGGAGAAGTTTTGATTGTACTGGGAGAAGTTTTGATTGTACTGAGAGGAGTTTCGGATGTACTGGGAGAAGTTTTGGTTGCACTGGGAGGAGTTTCGGCTGCACTGGGTGGAGCTTTGGTTGTACTGGGAGGCGTTTTGGTTGTACTGAGAGGACTTTCGGTTGTACCGAGAGGAGTTGTGGTTGTACTGGAAGGAGTTTTGGTTGTATTAGGAGGGGTTTCGGTTACACTGGGAGGAGTTTTGGTTGTACTGGGAGAAGTTTTGGCTGCACTGGGAGGAGTTTTGGTTGTACTGGAGGCGTTTTGATTGTATTGAGGACTTTCGGTTGTACTGAGAGGAGTCGCGGTTGTACTGGAAGGAGTTTTGGTTGTATTAGGAGGGGTTTCGGTTACACTGGGAGGAGTTTCGGCTGCACTGGGAGGAGTTTTGGTTGTACTGGGAGGAGTTTCGGCTGCACTGGGAGGAGTTTCGGTTGTACTGAGAGGAGTTTTGGTTGTACTGGAAGGAGTTTTGGTTGTATTAGGAGGGGTTTTGGTTATACTGGGAGGGGTTTTGGTTACACTGGGATGGGTTTTGGTTGTACCGGGAGGAGTTTTGGTTGTACTGGGAGAAGTTTTGGTTGCACTGGGAGGAGTTTCGGTTGTACTGGGAGAGGTTTTGGTTGTACTAGGAGTTTTGGTTGTACTGGGAGAAGTTTTGGTTGTACTGGGAGAAGTTTTGGTTGTACTAGGAGGAGTTTTGGTTGTACTGAGAGGAGTTTTGGTTGTACTGGGAGGAGTTTTGATTGTACTGAGAGGAGTTTCGGTTGTCCTTGGAGGAGTTTTGTTGTGCTGCGAGGAAGTTTGGTTGTACTGGAAGGAGTTTTGGTTGTACTAGGAGGAGTTTTGGTTGTACTGGGAGAAGTTTTGGTTGCACTGGGAGGAGTTTCGGCTGCACTTGGAGGAGTTTCGGTTGTACTGAGGGGAGTTTCGGATGTACTGCGAGAAGTTTTGGTTGCACTGGGAGGAGTTTTGGCTACACTGGGAGGGGTTTTGGTTGTACTGGGAGGAGTTTTGGTTGTACTGGGAGAAGTTCTGATTGTACTGGGAGATGTTTTGGTTGTACTAGGAGTTTTGGTTGTACTGGGAGAAGTTCTGATTGTACTGGGAGATGTTTTGGTTGTACTAGGAGTTTTGGTTGTACTGGGAGAAGTTTTGGTTGTACTGGGAGAAGTTTTGGTTGTACTGGGAGAAGTTTTGGTCGTACTGAGAGGAGTTTCGGTTGTACTGGGAGGAGTTTTGATTGTACTGAGAGGAGTTTCGGATGTACTGGGAGAAGTTTTGGTTGTCCTGGGAGGAGTTTTTTTGTGCTGAGAGGAAGTTTGGTTGTACTGGAAGGAGTTTTGGTTGTACTAGGAGGAGTTTTGGTTGTACTCGGAGAAGTTTTGGTTGTACTGGGAGAAGTTTTAGTTGCACTGGGAGGTGTTTCGGCTGCACTTGGAGGAGTTTCGGCTGCACTTGGAGGAGTTTCGGTTGTACTGAGAGGAGTTTCAGATGTACTGGGAGGAGTTTTGGTTGTACTGGGAGGAGTTTTGGTTGTACTGGGAGGAGTTTTGGTTGTACTGGGAGGAGTTTTGGTTGTACTGAGAGAGGTTTTGGATGTACTGGGAGAAGTTTTGGTTGTACTGGGAGGAGTTTTCGTTGTACTGAGAGAGGTTTCGGATGTACTGGGAGATGTTTTGGTTGTACTAGAAGTTTTGGTTGTACTGGGAGGAATTTTGGTTGTACTGGGAAGAGTTTCAGTTATACTGAGAGAAGTTTTGTTGTACTGAGAGGAGTTTTGTTTGTACTGGAAGGAGTTTTAGTTGTTGAATGGGTATTTGACACAGAGGTGTTTATGCTGCTATAACATGGCTCAGATGCGTCTCAGTCCAGTGAGGAAGCAGCTGTAGAGTGCATAGGCTGGATTATAGAGGGGGGACTGTTTTGGGTAAAATGTATGATGGGTTAAGTGAAGCTGATTGATTTGATATTTTGGGTGTCTGAGTGTCAGAGATTGTATCAGCAGAGATAGTGGAGTGTGTGTGTGTATGTGTGTGTGTGTGTGTGATGGATTTTCAGAGCGTCTGTCGTCTCGCTTCTGTGGAGATAATGAGAGCAGCACAGTTTTCTGTAGAAGTCTGTCTGACATCTCACACACACACACACACACACACACACACACACACACACACACACAGCTCTTCTCCATCCTCAGCTGGAGAGATTCTCCTCTCACAATGCCTTACAGTGTCAATTAACCTTCACAGGTCTCTCTCTTTCTCTCTCTCCACTCATACAGTATCAGACTTTCCGTATGAAGTCAAACACAAACTCCAATCACACACAAAAATGTTAGAGGACAAAGTTACAGACACCTTTTCTGGCCATGGTTAAAGTCACCGTTAGAGAGCCTAAAGTGCTGTTTTTCTATAGCAGCTCATTTATTTGCCCAAAGATGTGGCAAAGTCAGAGATAATTGAGATGTTTGAATCAATCAATTGGAGAAAAGTATGGCAAAAAATCCACCATTGGGAGAATGGCATGACTAGAAATCCACCAATAGCAGAAAGGCATGACTAGAAATCCACCCACAGGAGAACGGCACAGCAAAAAAGTCCACCAATATGAAGAACAGCATGACTGAAAAGTCCACCAGTAGGAGAACAGTATCACTAAAAGCCCACCAATAGGAGAGGAGCACAACTATCTTGATCACTACTTTCCAAAAGCGCTGTAGCGACTTCAGCAGCTATAAACTTTCTATGATCCAAAACAAGTCAGAATCCACCATGAGATAAATCTGTGGGCAGATCTTCTCCTGTTAGTCTTGGCAGTCAGAAGACTGTGTTATCTACTCTGATGTCACGTGTATCTGTGATTGGCTTATATATCAGTCATAACATCATGACCATCTCCTTGTAGTCCATCTGTTTCTCTGATACTTTGTTACCCTGTTCTTCAGTGGTCAGGACGCCCAAGGACCCCCACAGAGCAGGTATTATTTAGGTGGTGTGTTAGTGTGTGTTGTGCTGGTGCGAGTGGATCAGACACAGCAGGGCTGCTTGAGTTTTTAAACCCTGTGTCCACTCACTGTTCACTCTATTAGACACCTCTACCTTGTCGGTCCACCTTGTAGATGTAAAGTCAGAGAGCTGCACAGTTGGTGCTGGTCATCGTCTAGTCCTTCATCAGTGGTCACAGGACGCTGTTGGCTGGATATTTTTGGTTGGTGGACTATTCTCAGTCCAGCAGTGACAGTGAGGTGTTTAAACTCCAGCAGCACTTCTGTGTCTGATCCACTCAGACCAGCACAACACACACTAACACACCACCATCATGTCAGTGTTACTGCAGTGCTGAGAATGACCCACCACCCAAACAGTACCTGTTCTGTAGGTGTCCTATGGGGGTCCTGACCACTGAAGAACAGGGTAACAAAGTATCAGAGAAACAGATGGACTACAGTCTGTAACTGTAGAACTACAAAGTGCAGCTTACTGTACGTAAGTGGAGCTGATAAAATGGACAGTGAGGTGTAGAAACAAGGAGGTGCTCTATGTTATGCCTGATTGGTGTGTATTTGATCTAGACAACAAGAAATGGAATTTATGAGAGTAATGCTGTCCTGTTGCATTAAACTGTAAACAAAAGAGTAAAAAGCTTTCACTGCTGTGTTTAGCACTAACGTATCTGTGATCATGATGAACGACGTGAGTAGAAAGTTTGCTTTATTGTTGACGGTGATATATTGATAAAGATGTTTTTATAGCTTTTAAACTTCAACACTGAGCTTCAGAGCACACACCACACTGCATTGTCACCCTGTGGCTGAATAGCCTGATAACATCTCCCCAATTAATCACTTAATCACCGCTCACGATAATTAACGCCAGCACAAACCTCGTTCTGTAATCATAAAGCTTCCCCTCCTCAATAAAAACACCAGAGAGCTCACTCATCCTGACCTCAGACAAACTCTCAGCTTTGCTTTTATTCCTCACAATCTCTTTCTCTGTAGAATGGACTCAGTTTATATCACAATACCTACATTTAGAGCCGGTTATTCATTCAGCCTAATGAGAAACTGTAGAACAGACTCGGTTTATATCACAATACCTACATTTAGAGCCGGTTATTCATTCAGCCTAATGAGAAACTGTAGAACAGACTCGGTTTATATCACAATACCTACATTTAGAGTCGGTTATTCATTCAGCCTAATGAGAAACTGTAGAACAGACTCAGTTTATATCACAATACCTACATTTAGAGCCGGTTATTCATTCAGCCTAATGAGAAACTGTAGAACAGACTCGGTTTATATCACAATACCTACATTTAGAGTCGGTTATTCATTCAGCCTAATGAGAAACTGTAGAACAGACTCAGTTTATATCACAATACCTACATTTAGAGCCGGTTATTCATTCAGCCTAATGAGAAACTGTAGAACAGACTCGGTTTATATCACAATACCTACATTTAGAGTCAGTTATTCATTCAGCCTAATGAGAAACTGTAGAACAGACTCAGTTTATATCACAATCCCTACATTTAGAGTCAGTTATTCATTCAGCCTAATGAGAAACTGTAGAACAGACTCGGTTTATATCACAATCCCTACATTTAGAGTCAGTTATTCATTCAGCCTAATGAGAAACTGTAGAACAGACTCAGTTTATATCACAATACCTACATTTAGAGTCGGTTATTCATTCAGCCTAATGAGAAACTGTAGAACAGACTCAGTTTATATCACAATACCTACATTTAGAGTCGGTTATTCATTCAGCCTAATGAGAAACTGTAGAACAGACTCAGTTTATATCACAATACCTAAATTTAGAGTCGGTTATTCATTCAGCCTAATGAGAAACTGTAGAACAGACTCGGTTTATATCACAGTACCTACATTTAGAGTCGGTTATTCATTCAGCCTAATGAGAAACTGTAGAACAGACTCAGTTTGTATATTTGCTTGATTTTATTGATGTATCTCGAGTGTTATCTGTATTTGCTGTAATCTTTTAGACCTAGCTTACAAGATATTTACTAGGTTTTTGAAAATAAGAAGTTCTTTTTATTTTCTATGGTATTTGTTCATTTGCATCCATTTCAATGATATATAGTGATTTCACAAGCAAAACACACTTGTTTCAACATAAGTAGTTTAAAACAATTTGCTTCCATGCCAAAAGCTGCAGCCGAGCCCCTAGGCCTGCAGACTGCTTCTACAGACATTAGTGAAAGAATGGGTCGCTCTCAGGAGCTCAGTGAATTCCAGCGTGGTACCGTGATCGGACGCCACCTGTGCAGCAAGTCCAGTCGAGAAATTTCCTCACTACTAAATATTCCACAGTCAACTGTCAGTGGGATTATAACAAAGTGGAAGCAATTGGGAACGACAGCAACTCAGCCATGAAGTGATCTGAATGACAGAGCGGGGTCAGCAGATGCTGAGGGGCATAGTGCGCAGAGGTCACCAACTCTCTGCAGAGTCAATCACTACAGAGCTCCAAACTTCCTGTTGCCTTCAGATCAGCTCAAGAACCGCGTAGAGAGCTTCATGGAATGGGTTTCTATGGCCGAGCAGCTGCATCCAAGCCTTACATCACCAAGCGCAATGCAAAGCGTGGAATGCAGTGGTGTAAAGCGCCGCCACTGGACTCTAGAACAGTGGAGACGTGTTCTCTGGAGTCACGAATCAGGATTCTCTGTCTGGCAATCCAATGGACTAGTCTGGGTTTGGCAGTTGCCAGGAGAACGGTACTCGTCTGACTGCATCGTGCCAAGTATAAAGTTTGGTGGAGGGGGGATTATAGTGTGGGGTTGTTTTTCAGGAGTTGGGCTCGGCCCCTTAGTTCCAATGAAAGGAACTCAATGATCAAATGATTTTGGGTCCATAAAGACATGGATGAGTGAGTTTGGTGTGGAAGAACTTGACTGGCCTGCACAGAGTCCTGACCTCAACCCAACAGAGCACCTTTGGGATGAATTAGAGTGGAGACTGTGGTGGAGGTGGTGGTTGGTTAGTGTAGTGGTTAACACCTTTGCCTTCTACACTGTAGACTGGGGTTCAATCACCTGGGTAAACACCCTACACTATACCAATAAGGGTCCTTGGGCAAGACTCCTAACACCACCTTGGCCTACCTGTGTAAAAATGATCAAGTTGTAAGTCGCTCTGGATAAGAGCGTCAGCCAAATGCCATAAATGTAAATGAGACTGTGAGCCAGACCTTCTCGTCCAACAACAGTGTCTGACCTCACAAATGCGCTTCTGGAAGAACGGTCAAAAATTCCCATAAACATACTCCTAACCCTTGAGGAATGTCTTCCCAAAAGAGTTGAAGCTGTTATAGCTGCAATGGGTGGGCCGACATCATATTAAAACCTATGGATTATGAATGGGATGTCACTCAAATTAATTTGCATGTGAAGGCAGACAAGCAAATACTTTTGGCAATATAGTGTACATGTTACTTGTACACTATATTGCCAACAGATTTCGCTTGTATTTCACATGTATTTTGCTTGGATTTGACATGTAGGGCAGCACGGTGGCGCGGTAGGTAGCGCTGTCACCACACAGCAAGAAGGGTGACCAGGGTCCTTTCTGTGTGGAGTTTGCATGTTCGCTCCATGTCTGTGTGGATTTCCTCCCACAGGCCAAAGAAATGCAGTCAGGCCGATTGGACATGCTAAATTGCCCCTAGTTGTGAATGTGTGTGTCTGTCTGCCCTGCGATGGGCTGGTAACCTGTCCAGGGTCCTGCCTTCCGCCCAATGAGTGGAGGGATAGGCCCCAGCACCAAACCCAACCCCCCCGGCCGCAACCCTGTGGTAGAACCGACTTAGTGTGTGTGTGTGTGTGTGTGTGTAACATGTAGATGTCAAGGCTTTTCAAGCACCGACAGCCCTATGACACTTATCGAGAGTTACTGTGTTAGCACCATTAATTTGAGCAATTGAGAAATCTCAAGCTCATTTGCATGAGAAAGCTTCTGATAGTGTTCAGTTTCACAGAGGTCATGTAGGTGAACTTTAACCCTATGAGTTCTCAAACCTCTTCAGAGTCAGCCAATAGAAAAGAAGAGTGTGAGCTGAGGAATGTAACGCTGCATTTGCACTGTTCCGGCAGGACATTCCCTGCGTGACCCAATTAAATCATGTCCTGCTAAGTCAAAATATAGTTAATATATGTGCTGATTTTCTTCTAATCAAAAGGCAAATTTAGTAAGTTATTTTATTTATATATATATATACACACACACACACACACACACACACACATATATATATATATATATATATATTTAAAAAGGTCTAGGTTTAAAATTGTTTGGAGCTTTTCCTCCTTGCTCTACGGAAACGTTCAAATATGAAATATTTCACACATTGCATTGCGAACTCTAATCGTGAAAACTCCAGCTTCTGATTGGATAGAGGCATTGAATTGGCCGGATTCATCTGCACAACGTTCAGCTCAGCTCAAATTTTTGCCACACCGCTTCCCCCAGACTCGATGCGCCATACCCATCATGCACTGTGTGGCCACGTCTGGCAGGAACCAACGCTTTCTGCTGAAAATGGGATAAGTTGCGGTGTGTTGACACGCCAGATCAGTGTAAATGCTTCATTATCCTAATATTAAATACACTAACATCACTCGTCACATTAACCGCTCACATGACTTTGGCTCTACCCCTGTGAAGAACAAACCATGCGATGGAGAAAATGATGTTGGTAAATCTCCACATTACAGTCATGCTGCAGTAGCTAGCAGAGTAGGCTACACTACCATAGCTGTCTCGTATTGCTGAAGCTGCTGCTGTTTCTGTGTCAGGAATGAAGGAGCTCTCTCCTCCACCTCTGAACCTGCGGCGCGTGTACGGAGAGACGATGGAGACGGAGCCGGTCCTGTTAATCATCTCTCCAGGAGCTGATCCATCACAAGAGCTGCTGGAACTTGCCAGCGACACAGTGGGGCGAGAGAACTACCATGAGGTAATGTCTAACGATGCCTGTGCAGCAGTAGCTCGTGATGACTTGAGCGATCCTACACGATAGATGATGAGCCAACTTGCTATTTAGCGTGATAACCTTACTGCTTGGTCTCCATGACGACTTCAGTAGGGACTCAATTTCGGACAGTATTTATTCCAGAATAACAGTTCTTAACTTCATAATCTCATCATTAACTCCAGATAAGGAAACAGCATCACACAAACATCCTAACTAGGCTAAACCTCCTAAATACTGTCCTAACTGTAGGATGAACCCCAACAGGGCCCTAACTTCTGTTTAAGGTCAGTTTCTATGTTTTTTAGGCAGCTGTCAGGCAGCGTAGTTCACTACCAGCATAATGAGCTCCATTTATTTCTACTGTAAAACGCTGCTTTCACTGGGAGATGTTTCTTTTCTAACTCTCCATTAAAAAAAATCTCAGACGCTGCAGACTCAAACTCCACCGTCCCTTTGATAACCTTCCTGTGTTAATGTTGATGATAAAATATTACAGTGGTGGTGATAAAGAATGAGGAGATGGAGCTGAACGTCTGTCTGTTTATTAGGAGGAATAACATTAGCTGCTCGGCAAAAGCATTTGGGAAATGGAGACTGAAACTGGGGAGCAGTGACGCTCTGATAAACAGCAGCGGGTGCTCTCTTGGAGTTCACAACTTACAGTTTATCACTCTGTACAGGAATAAAGAGTCATTTGAGATTCAGACACAGTCACTCTGTCATGCTAAACCAAAATGATAGTAATTGAGCAGGTTTTTGTCTGTACTCCTCTCATCTCACTGCTCTCTAACCTCAGTGTTTTACCCACTGAATGAAACAGTAAGTAGTATTAATTCTCCACCGTTGCTCGGTCACATACACCCACTTCACACAAATTCTTTTTAAACCTCCTCTCATTCATCACCCTCAGCACCACAGCAACAGCTGAGAGATAGAGCAGCTTAAAGATCTGATCTGAACAGCTTAGAAATGTCCAGACACAATTGTAACTTCATGGATGAATTGCAGAAAAAAAGTCTTTTCATCTCACTTGGGAAGAAAAATGCATGACAAAGCCGGCACGTAAATGTCAGTGTCAAATGAAGCACATCAGGAGGCCAGAAAAGTGTCCAGTGCTGGGGGCACAACTCTGGTCCTGGAGGGTCGGCATCCAGCAGAGTTTGGTGATTTACCTCCTCAAACACACCTGATTACACTCACCTGTTAATTGGTTTGTTCTTTCAACAAAAAAAAAACAGTCCTTTTTTGGAGCCACAACATTTTAAGTACATTTTATTAGAATAATTTTACCATATTGG
This sequence comes from Pygocentrus nattereri, assembly GCF_015220715.1. Taxonomy (NCBI): domain Eukaryota; kingdom Metazoa; phylum Chordata; class Actinopteri; order Characiformes; family Serrasalmidae; genus Pygocentrus; species Pygocentrus nattereri. The sequence goes on along the minus strand of NC_051227.1, from coordinate 4,458,765 downwards.
CTGAAATATGTCTTAATATGTGTTCTCACATCTCTGGCAGGAAGGCTATTGTAGCTAACAGACAGTGGAAAGATATACCTCATCAATTAGCATGGTGCTAACTTCATGCCTAAGTCATCATTCCCTCAAACCATGTGGAGCTGTTCAGTAATCTCTAATAGACTTTACTGTGTGGTTGCTCTGTGTGTGTGCAGGTGGCGATGGGGCAGGGTCAGGCAGACGTAGCTCTGCAGGTTCTGAGAGAGTGCGTCCGGAACGGAGAGTGGCTCTGTCTGAAGAACCTGCACCTGGTCACTGCATGGCTCCCCCTGCTGGAGAAGGTCAGTAACACCACCCATTCCCAGAGTGTATTTCCTCTTCATATTCTCTCCATAACTCAGCATGTGTGATGTAAACAGACTGATTCAGAGAGGTTTGGTGTGAAATGGGTCAGATGTCTTTACGGTGGTGGTGATAGGAACCAGGCATTGCTATGACTACAACACAAATATAGACATTTTATTTACAGTGCATTGATGAAAATGTATCATGACTGACATATTTACAATACTGATATCACAGAAGACTCCATATGCAAATGAGCCTGTCATCAATGGCTTTTCACCCTTATCGCTCAGCTGAAGTCGACTGCAGAAACAGACCTTTGTATTTTTCACTGTGTACAGCTGGCGACTTACCTAGCTACAAGCTATTTATTAGTACAAAAAGTAAGCTTGTGCTGTTGGGTGTTTCAGGAGCTAAACAGCATGCAGCCCAAAGCAGGGTTTAGACTGTGGTTGACTGCGGAGGTCCACTCCAACTTCACACCTATTCTGCTGCAGTCCAGCCTCAAGATCACGTATGAGGTGAGCGTGTTTTAGAGATGTGCATTCTGACAGATTGATATTCATATCCATAAGAGTGAATGAGCAGATACATAGGCTAAACTGGCTGTCAGTTGACATCAGAAATCAGAAATGAATTTTTCCTCTGTTTGTCAAATATTTGAATATGTTCTAATTTTAAAGCTGCACTATGTAAGATTTTTGTTAAAATTGCTAGAAGTGTCATTACTGAGTGAGGAGACTAAAAACACACTAAAGTATGGTGAGCGGGCGCTGCTGCACCAAGGGTTCTATGCAGCACCAAAAAGGGTTCTTCTATTGTTATGATGTCCAGCTTGTATACAACAGAAGAACCATTTTTGGTGCTGTATAGAACGCTTTTTTTTACTTTCTCCCAGCCACCAGAAGGAAAAAGGGCGGACTAGGCAAGCGTGATTCAAAATGAGAATCAAAATGAGGTTTTTGTTTTCTTTTTGAGGGATTACATTGAGTTTGGGTTTCCTTCTTTTGTTAACCGTTGATTCCGGTGTTGCCATTCCCCCTTTAGTGGCGCAAAGCTTAGCACTCTGGCCCTTGAACACGGAGGTTGGAGGTTCGATTCTGTCTCTGCCTTTAGCGTTCTCAAGCTTTCCACCTCCTTCAAGTTAGTTGTTGTCTCAAGTCTTCCGTTCACTCTGAGAACTTATTATTGGTTTTCTTTTTGATTCAGGTTTCACACACAGACAGACTGAAGCACTAATGATATAGTGATAATTAATAGATTAGAATCTGTGTTATGGAATATAACCATAAATACCTGGCAGATAGTTAGAAAGATAGACAGGCTGGCAGATAGATAGAAAGATTGGCAGGCTGGTAGAAAGACAGGCTGGCAGACAACACAAGGAGGCAGGCAGACAGACAAAGATGTCTTTTGTCCTTCAGAGTTGGTTTATCAGAGTAAACTGTGTGTGTGTGTGTGTGTGTGTGTTCCAGGCTCCTCCTGGTCTGAAGAAGAACCTGTTGAGAACGTATGAATCATGGAGCACTGATCAGATCAGTAAAGGAGGGCAGGTGGCTCGAGCTCAGAGCTTATTCTGTCTCGCCTGGTTCCACGCTGTGTGTCAGGAGAGACGCAAGTACATACCGCAGGTACACTTGTATGCACACACACAACTACACCACAGGTATCTCAATTGTCATATCAGCTGTGTCTGATCCACTCCCACCAGTGCAACACACACTAGCACACCACCATCACGTCAGTATTACTGCAGTGCGGGGAATGACCCACTACCTAAATAATACCTGCTCTGTGAGGGTCCGGGAGCCTACCAGTCTACCAGGCTTTATCAGAGCTCAGTAACACTGAGATTAATAACTGATCACCGCACTGATTTATCAGTCTACTCAGGCTTTAGCAGGAACTTCAGTGTCTGTAAAGAAGCTGTTGTTTATATACTGTGTTTTACAAGCTTTGATAGTGTTTCTTTCAAAAATGATATATGTTTTTAAATTTTACTGGTTAAGTAATGCAAAAATAGTAAGGAAAATAGAAAAACTAGTAAGTAACTCTATTTTAAATACAGCCTTTACTAAATGTAACTTGGACTAAATATGGATACTTAATTTTTATATTCTGGATAAATTTTTCCAATGCTTTTATTTCTTTATAACCCAACCCTGTATATAACACTATATTTACTAATCATAATATCAGGTATCTGAATTTTTACCCCCAGCAAATCAGTATCTCACACAGAATATTCATATCAGTCGAGTCCTGTGGGTGTGAAACTCCTTGATGCCTTACACTGTACAGGAGTGTGTTAATGAAGTGAGCCCCTGAGCTTGTTCTGGTTTCCATGCTGATGACTGTGTGTTGGTTTGTGTTTGCAGGGTTGGACTAAGTTCTACGAGTTCTCACTATCTGACCTGCGGGCTGGCTTTGACATTATTGACCGACTGTTTGAAGGTATCTGCACTTTGAGGTGGATTACTTCTACTAGACGAGGTCCTGTTATGTCATTTGTAAGGGATTCGAGCTGAATGTGCCCACTTTACTAGTCTAATGCTATTCTGTCTGTCATTAACTGGAAGTTTGTTTTTGTTGTTTGTCTTTGGACATATTTCATTCTAATTTTGGTTGGGCAATCTGGGCTAATTTGGGCAAATTACACAGATACTTTGTCCCGAATGAATTGGCCAGTCAGATCCCAGGAAAATTACACTGCAGGACCTGCCCAGTGCTGCAACTGCCTCCTGTAGTGGGTGAGAGGGGTTGTTCATTATGGATGCAAGCTTGGCCAACGTCCTCCTCTCTTTGGATTTAGCCGTGTTGATCTGGAGGCAGTTCTGCTGGCACCAGTCCACAAAATTCCTTGTAACTTCTCTGTATTCCCTTTCATCATCGTTTGAGATGTAGCCAACAATGGCAGAGTCATCAGAGAATTTCTGGAGGTGACAGGTTGAGGTGTTGTGGGTGAAGTCCACAGTGTAGAGGGTGAAGAGGAATGGGGCCAGGACTGTTCCCTGTGGGGCCCCCGTGCTGCAGAGTAGTTTCTGATACACAGTGATACAGTTCGGGTGGTCATGTGGGGGTGGTGCTGTTGGGGTGGTTGTGGGAGAATGGTCCTTTGAAGGTCCATTTTGGGGTGGTCCTTTAGGGTGGTCCTCACACAAGTTCTTTAATGGGTGGTCCTCTAATAGGCCTTTCTGGAGTGGTCCTTTGGGGTGGTCTAATGGGGTGGTCCTGGAAGGGTCCTGTGATGGTCGTTTTTGAGGTGGTCCTGTAAGGGGTGTTCCTTTTGTGATGGTCTTGTGAGCATGGTCCTTTTGAAGTGGTCTTTGTGTGGTCCTGTGAGTCTTTGGGGGGGTGGCCCTTTTGGAGTAATCCTATGAGTTTGGTCCTGAGAGGGTCCTCTTGGGGTGGGCTTTTGAGAATGACCCTTTGAAGGTCCACTATGGAGTAGTCCTGTGTAAGTTTTTAGATGAGTGGTCCTCTAGGGACCTTTTTAAAGTGGTCCTTTGGCTATGTCCATTTGAGGTGGTCTTGGGGTGGTCCTGTGAGGCCCTTTTGGGATAATCCTGTGTGTGGTCCCGAGTGGGTCCTCTGGGGGTGGTGCTGTTGGGGTGGTCTTGTAAGAGTGGCCCTTTGAAGTTCCTTTTTAAAGTGGTCCTTTGAGGAGGTCATTTGAGGTTGGTCCTGTGGGGGTGGTCCTGTCCCTTTTGAGGTGGTCCTATTTGGGTAGGGGTTTGTTTTGCAGGAAGGAAAACCAACTTTTACTCTTTTGTTTCTTCACATTTTTGGACAGAAAGAAGTCAAACTCTCAGTCTCTATCCTGTTCATACAGTGTAAATATTATTTATTATGCCATTACATTGAAATGATTTTGTAAAATCAAGCAGATATACAGAAAAACAACAGAGGTAACTCTGCACTTCAGACTGAAGAGTCACTGTGGGGTTTAGTTAGTTATTATTGTGTCAGCCTCAGTTCTGCAGTGAACAGGCTGCTTCTCGGCTGAACCCGGCGCCGTCGGCCTCAATTAGCAGCTCTGTAGCAGCTTTAAATTAAACCTGCCAGCAGCGCAGTCGGCACCACCCAACCCCCCCCCAGCCTGAGGAGTTTTAAAGTTTTAGGGGGACCACATATCCCCGGCTGGATAGAAAAAACAGAAAACCGGCGGGGGTGGGGTGAACATTTGGCTGCTGCCCACACAAACTGTTGTTTTCAGGCAGCTTTTGTTAGACACAATGAAAGAAAGTGGGTTTTATTGTGTGTGTATATATATATATATATATATATATATATATATATATATATATATATATATATAAATAATTATAATTATAATGTGTGTGTGTGTGTTTTAGGTGGGAAGGTGTTTCAGTGGGAGGGTGTACATGGTCTGTTGGAGAACGCAATCTACGGTGGCCGTGTGGATAACGTGTGTGATCTGAGGGTTCTGCGCTCATACCTGCAGCAGTTCTTCAGTACACACACACTCACACACTCACGCAGCAGGAGAACACACACATTCCCCGCTCAGATCACCCTGCCCAGCTCCTGCAGCACAGCCGTGAGTACACACACACACACTCTATACACACACACAGACACATTATACATACTACACACACACACACTATACATACTATACACAGACACACACACACTATACATACCATACGCACACACAGACACATTACACATACTACACACAGACACATTATACATACTACACACACATACTATACATACTATATACACACACACACACACACACACACTATACATACATACACACTATACATACCACACACATAGACACATTATACATACTATACATACTACACACACACACACATCACACTCTATACACATAGACACATTATACATACTATACATACTACACACACACACACTATACACACCACACTATACACACACACTATACATACCATACGCACACACAGACACATTACACATACTACACACAGACACATTATACATACTACACACACACACTATACATACTATACACACACACACACACACACACACTATACATACATACACACTATACACACCACAGACACACACACACTATACATACCATACGCACACACAGACACATTACACATACTACACACAGACACATTATACATACTACACACACACACTATACATACTATATACACACACACACACACACACACACACACACTATACATACATACACACTATACATACCACACACATAGACACATTATACATACTATACATACTACACACACACACACATCACACTCTATACACATAGACACATTATACATACTATACATACTACACACACACACACTATACACACCACACTATACACACACACTATACATACCATACGCACACACAGACACATTACACATACTACACACAGACACATTATACATACTACACACACACACTATACATACTATATACACACACACACACACACACACACACACACACACACTATACATACATACACACTATACACACCACAAACACACACACTCTATACACACACAGACACATTATACATACTACACACATAAACACTATACATACTATACACACACACACTACACATACATACACACTATACATACCATACACACACAGACACATTATACATACTATACATACTACACACACACACACTCTATACACACAGACACATTATACATACTATACATACTACACACACACTATACACACACACTATACATACTATACGTACATACACACACACTATACATACATACATACACACTATACACACCACACACACACTATACACACACACAGACACATTATACATACTACACACACACACTCTATACACACAGACACATTATACATACTACACATACTATACACACACACACACACTATACATACTATACATACTATACACACACACTATACATACATACACACTATACATACCACACACACAGACACATTATACATACTATATATACTACACACACACACACTATACATACTATACACACACACTATACATACATACACACTATACACACCACACACACACACACAGACACATTATACATACTATACACACACACTATACATACTAAACGTACACACACACACTATACATACATACACACTATACACACCACACACACACACACACTATACACACACAGACACATTATACATACTATACACACACACACACTATACATACTATACACACACACTATAAATACATACACACTATACATACCACACACACACACACACTATACACACACACCACACACACACACACTACACACACACACAGACACATTATACATACTATATACACACACAATATACATACTATACGTACACACACACACTATACATACATACACACTATACACACCACACACACACACACTATACACACACAGACACATTATACATACTATACACACACACTATAAATACATACACACTATACATACACACACACACTATACATACCGCACACACACACACACACACTATACACACACAGACACATTATACATACTATACACACACACTATACATACTATACGTACACACACACACACTATACACACACACACACACTATACACACACAGACACATTATACATACTATACACACACTATACATACTATACGTACACACACTAAACACACACATACGCACTATACACACAAACAGACACATTATACATACTAAACACACACACACTATACATACTATAAACACACACACAATATAAATACATACACACTATACATACCACACACACACACACTATACATACACACACACACTATACATGCCACACACACACACACACACACACACTATACATACACACACACTATACACACACACACAGACACATTATACATACTATACACACACACTATACATACATACACACTATACACACCACACACACACACACACACACACACACACTATACACACACAGACACATTATACATACTATACATACTACACACACACACTCTATACACAGAAACAGACACATTATACATACTATACACACACACACACTATACATACTATACACACACACACACACTATACATACATACACACTATACACACCACACACACACACACACACACACTATACACACACAGACACATTATACATACTATACACACACTATACATACCACACACACACACACACTATACATACACACACACTATACATACCACACACTATACACACCACACACACACACACTATACACAGACACATTATACATACTATACACACACACACTATACATACTATACGTACACACACGCACACTATACATACCACACACACAGTATACATACACACACACTATACATACCACACACACACACGCACATTATACACACACAGACACATTATACATACACACACACTATACACACACACTATACACACACACAGACACACTATACACACACACACACGCACTATACATACTATATATACAGACACTCATACTCTCACGCAGCAGGAGAACACATGCTTT